>NW_028274813.1:93365681-93517196 GCF_037043125.1 Eumetopias jubatus
TTTTTAAAGAAGGTGTTTGGCTGAATGTTCTAAGTTTTACTGAAATTCACCCAGGAAGATAATTAATGCATAAGAAACATAGAAGTTAAAGTCAGAAGGCCACTGTTAGTAAGAAAAACAAATTAATAACATTCCATTTTGAGGATACAAATATAACCTGTTGGCTTGTTTTAACCCTTCATAAACCAGCCACAGCTCTCCATCCTCATTCAACTCATGGCAATCCATAGCAGGTGATCTTCCATGCAAAAGGAACAACAATGCAAAACACAAAGGGACACAGGACGGTCATGAGATGATGATGGTCAAGAGCAGCACACGGTATTTCCAATATTTCATTAAGTCAAGACTGTTTTTATTAATTACAGATGGCTTTAAGATATTATCACAAAAATTACTTTTGTTTAATTTTTTTTAAAAATGGGTAACATGTAACATCACATGTCACTGGGTAGAAAGTAAAACAATTAATTAAGGAGCTAGAGCTACTTTTTCTGCAGAATAAGAAATGACTGAAAAGGTGAGAAAGAGGTTCTGTTTTTTAACATTTTATTCAACTAGCAGAGTGATCTTATGCATCACATATTATATGAGAGACCGATCCCAACCAAGACAGTCACACACATATAGAATGAAAACTTCAGCTATTGTCTTCACGTGGCAACCTTCACGATCCATGTCAAAGTTAAGTTTTAAGTCTTACGTGCTCACTTCGGCAGCACATATACTAAAGTTTTAAGTCTTATGAGTAGAAACTTGTTTTTGCTTAATAAAATCCACTTTCTTATTTTTAAAATTGTCTTAAGAAATTCTTATAGGAGTAACATAATTAAGAATATGTCCAAAGTTCTCAGCTTTTATGATACAACTGTTCAAAAGATTTTTTGCATCGAAAACTAATGTTAAGATCTGGGGAAACTGCTTTTATATATATTTTTTAAGATTATTTATTTATTTGAGAGGGAGAGAGATAGCATGCTAGAGAGAGAGAGCACGAGTGAGGGGGAGGGAGAAGAAGACTCCCCACTGAGCAGGGAGCCCGAAACAGGGCTCGATCCCAGGACCTTGGAATCATGACCTGAGCTGAAGGCAGATGCTTAACCAACTGAGCCACGCAGGCACCCCTGCTTTAATATTAAAGATGTGACACATTTTATTAAAAGTATGAATAGGAGCACCTGGGTGGCTCAGTCGGTTGAGTGCCTGACTCTTGATTTCAGCTCAGGTCATGATCTCAGCATCATGAGATCAAGCCCCGTGTCAGGCTCCATGCTCTGCACTGGGCATGGAGCCTGCTTAAGATTCTCTCTCTCCCTCTGCCCTTCCCCCTACCTGACTCGCTCTCACTCTCCCGTGCATGCTCTCTCTTAAAAAAAAAAAAAAAAAAAGTATGTATAAATAATAAATAATGACAAAGTTGATTACAGGGTTTTTTACCTGGGGTGTAAAAATATTTTTGAGTATCTGCCATCAGACACTGTTCTACAACCTTCCACATGTATTATTTCATTTAGTTCTAGTAACCTACTGTGTGTCATTTGCCACACTGCAGAGGAAGACACAGAGGCTTAGAAATAAGATACTTTAGAGGTTACACACTGGCAAGTAGGAGAGCTCAGGACTATCTGGCTCCAGAGCCCAGGTTTTTACTCTTCCTATTAGACTTTTGTTAATATGATGTGTACAGAAAGCACATTCCAGAGAATGTTCTATTTACCATCCCCCACGGAGAGTTGATCTATTTTTATCGTCTCAATTGTATTATTAAACACTGATGACTTCAAAATTTGTATCTCAGCCCACATTCCTCTCCTATTCCAAATCTAGTTGTTCAACGGCCTAATGGATTTCTCTCCTTGGATGTCTTCCTAGCTCCTCAAATTCATTATTTATAAATCTACCAGTCATCTCCACTCTGTGCTTCCCCACACTGCAGACCCAGGACCATGAAACGGCATCACCACATCCAACCAAGTAGTCAGACACATGAGAGCCACCCTCTATGATTCTCTATCCCCCACCCACACACCCAAGCCACCGGGCTTACTGGTCTCACCTTACGTATCTTATCTATCTTTCAAAGGGTCCCATTTCTCTCAATCTCAACTGCCACCAACCAAGTCAAGTCACTGTAATCATTCAATTACAGTAACAGCTTCCTAACTGCTCTTTATGCCTTCAACCTTGTTCTACTATAATCTATTCTCTAACACAAAAGCCAGGGCTAGCTTTCTAAAATTCCAATATCATATCATTCTCCTACTTAAAACATCTCAACAACTTTGACTGTCACTGGAGTGAAGTCCAAATTGTCTTGGTTGTCTCCCCAACAGTCTACAAATTCTGTGAAAGTAAAAACTGCATTTACCTTCCTTACTGCTATATTCCCAGTGTGTGACATAGGGCTGAGCATGAAAACAGGCATGCGATAGATATCTGGTGATTCATTCAGAGTGGATGGAAGGACCGGGTAATATAGCTCCTTCTACACTAACACACTCTTAGATAGAAGATACGCTTATAATTTATGTCATAAATCAAGATTTAGGTTTAATCAAATGCTTTTTAAGTATTCTCCATTCTCACCCATAAAACAAGATAATAAGTACCTTACATGCTGCATGGCAATATTCTTTAGTTTGTAAAGTATTTCTGTACACCAATCCTGATACTACACATCAGGAGACTTAGACTGCACACGAACAACACAACTTCCCAGAACTGTCCTTCTCTGTGACCATGATTGGCCAAGTTTTCTTAAGCATGTAGCCTGTAAGTTCAGAGCCCAAAGGCATGGAGGATCAGTTGGGAAGTTGGGCGATAGGAAGGCTGAAGGAATTCCAGAGATGAGCCTTCACTTGGTGATAATCTCAGCTATAGGGAAAGTCTTCGATAAAGCTTCATCACTTAGTTGCTGTGCAAATCCTGTACCCTCAGGCAGCCTACCTGAAGCTCTTAGGTGTACAGTGACTGAGCTAAGTGCCATCTGCAACTTCACTTGGGTTTACAGTAAATAGGATAAAACTAGGGTTAGGATTTTCTCAGAACACCTTAGGGATTGAGACAAATACTTGATCCAACAGGGTCCCATCCTAGAAGTCATGGTACCCTTGTAGAATGATATGGCCAACAGTGAGGTGATTCCAGATACTTCATTACTTCTTTCCACACTAAATTTCATTCCTGAAAGCTAAAATTGTCCCTACAAACCGGGATTCACAAATAATCAACTATCCTGAACAAAAAATGAAAGTGACTACCCAAGACAGTCCAACAGTGAGCAACTGTTTTCTTCTCAAGGCTGAGACCCTAAAATATAATCCCCTGATATAAAAAACTAATGTTCTTGACACCTCTCATCAATACCTTATATTAAAAATGAGATTTTAACTGGGAATATATTGGAAACCTTGAATTCCCTCTGAAGGTCAGTTGATATCTGATAAAGCAATACATAAACACTTTGACTTACTGTACAAGAGGCTGCCTTGAAGACTAAAGATATTCAGGATTATGATTGAACTAAAATGAATAAAAAGAGAACGGACTTACCTGTTTGTTTCTTTCAAACCAATGTATGCTTGGGCTATTTCACCTTTATCTTTCATTTTTTGTACATCTTCCAAAAGTATTGTGGAATCTGTCATTGTGTTCTGAAGAGTAAAATGACACATTTCCACATTAACAGTCAATTCAAAAACTCTGGACCACAGAGAACATTTTTCTTTCCTCCAGAACAGGGGGTTTATGTATTCTACCACACTTCTGTCCCACCGGAGCATCAGCCCAGCCTTGTGCAACTACGGGGGAGGGTCGGGCATAGGGAGTTAAGAGAAAGAGACATCTTCAGTCCCTCTCTCAAAAACCCTTACTGCTCCACTACAAGGATGGTGAAGAGTCTAGAGTACCACTGTCCTGTAAATAAAATCACTGATGGGCAGTGTGCGTTTTACATAATATATACATATTCCATTCCATATATATATATATATATTCCATTAAGTAGCTTCTTGGTGTCCTTGCCTGATAATTGCTCTAATGCTCTGTTATAATATATATACTTCAAAGGGTATATATATATTTATATATATATGTATATACACTTTATATATAAAAATATAGATACATTTCCAAGTATGCATAAAGCATTAGAACAATAACCGGGTAAAAACACCAAGCAACTACTGAATGAACAGAGAACAAAAGCTATTCTTTCTACTACTTCCCATCTAGCTATAATAAAACAAATGCCCCAGTAAAACACTGTAAAGTTTGACATAAAGCTCATTTTTTCCCATTAAAAACTCAGTACAAAAAAGATAGATGATATGCTTTAGCAAAATTAGAAGTTTTTTCTCACACATTTAGATATATATAAACAGGAAGGATTTAGCTCCTTGTAAATATCTACCATCTGCTGCTATTCAGTTCTTTCTCCCCCTGTTACATTATAGCATGGTACATAAGTTTCTGGCAGGTCAGCATTACTAATGATTTTGTATAAAAAGCACTTCTCTGCTAACATTTTTACTTCCTTTTTTATTTTTCCTTTTTGGTCTAATCTGTCTGACAACCAATGTAATTTCCAAATCTTGCTTCTACTCAGCCACTCTCGGTCTCTCCTAAACCAGGGCAAGAACAGACTAAGAACTACTGCTCCATAGCCTCTAGAGAATAATACATTTTAGAACCCAAGGGCCCATTCTATTTGTCTCAGTAGTACATGTCTGATCTGTTAATCAATGTTTGCTCCAAAGCCAGGTCTCACAATGAAGTGGACTTAATAAAATACACTTTAAAAAACATGATCTTAGAGACCAGTTCTGAGATAAGTTCAAGACCAGGTCTTGATAAGAAACATACTTTTAAAAAAAAATCCCACTTTTCTCCTTGTGAGCTTATAAATGCATCCTCAGAGAAGACCAAATATAAGCTGATAAGAGCTATTAACAAGAGCTTATATTTTACTGAATTTAAAAAATTTTTCCCATAAACACCACATGGAGCATTTCTTTAGCTATGATTTCTATATATTTTAGTATATCTTTCATAGAAAAATTTTTTCTCTTTCCCTGAAAGACAGAAAATTTTTCTATTCTACAAAGGGCCATACTCAGATTTTTTTTTCATACTCAGATTTTTAACTTTTAAGTAGTAACTCTCAAAGACCCAATCCCTATATTAAATAATGCTGTATGTATTCTCTGATATCTGAAGACCTACATGATGTACTTTTGAACTTGTAGTAAATTAGGTAACTTGATCCTATTAACTAATCTAAAGGGAAGATGAGCTTCTTTATATGCTGCTTTCCTGACAATAAGCAGCCAGTCCTTCCCTCAGATCTGGCCTACCTTAGCTAAGAAGTGGTGGTTGGGCATGGGATCAGACTTGGACCACCAGCGTTAGGAAATTCCTAACTCACTGCTCAAAGTTTGTCTCCCCCAAGCCAGTGACCAGAAGTGTAGAAAGGGTTGCACCATGTAGGAAAATCCTACCCTTCCCAGGAAACGTGTGCTCTACTCCTGAGGCTCCTTCTCGCCGTTGGCCAACAAATCCACAGCTGCTAGACAAGAGCATGGGACAGCCTGTGCTTTTGGGTGTGCTCCAAGTTAAGGGACTCCCATCCTGGGCCCCCACACTTGTGGATGGCCTACCATAACTACTGTAGTGGGTCAGAGAACCGACTCTGAATTAGAAGTCATGGAGACCTCCCTGTGATCCAGACTGGAGCCTGCTACATCCATTATTTTTCCACTGACAAAGAGAGGGCTCAAATAGGAAATTAATTTGTAAATATCAAAATAGACTTGGTGGCCAGAAGCATCGACTGTGTATACTGGGGGAATACTTATAAACTAAAATTTAGAATTAAATAGAAGTACTTACTAAAATTTTTTAAAAAATTTATAATTACCTTGTCATCCTGAAAATCACAAGTCAGCAAGCACAAAAAACAAATGGAGAAAACAATAAACCCTTAGTTCCACAAATAAATCCCATCAATGAGCCCCATTATAACAGAGAAAAGCTAACTGTAAAAACCCAAAAATTAGTATTCACAGAACCAGCATAAGGTGAACATTAATATATATACTTACGTGATAATTCTTAATTTTCAGGAACAAGTGCTTGAAATTCTTTGAGTTGTTTTGGTTTTTCTAATTTGTGAGTATGTGAGAAAATGACCCTCCTGTTAATGTATATGTGTGAAATTCTTATCCTAGGTCTGTGAGAGTTACAGTAAAGCTCTGATAGGATGTCATTTGTCCAAGTGATGCCTTCCAGAATACTCACAGAGGCAGAGCAGATGAACTAGATTGGCTGGGCTGGATTATCACTTACCTCCCTAGGTGTCACGCACTATTGCCCTGCAAAGAAGTTGTGAAATGATGAGTCTCTTGGACTGGAAACTGAGTGGGACAGACAGCCATGTGTTTGAAAGGTCTCAATCAGTGTCATGGGTATTTTTCTTAGCAAAGAGCAAGCTGCTGCCATGTGTAGTCTGAAAGTTGGAGAGCAGGGGCGTTGGTGAGACAGGACCAGCCCATTTTACTGGCTAGAGAGCAGCTGTGAGCTGGGTGATACCATGCTGAGAGCATGTGATACCAGAACTATGTGCTCTTTTAGCTGGATTGTTTTTATGCCCCTTGGTTCATTTTTCTTTTCCTTTCCCTTAACTCAAGTTTCCTGTGAGAATACCACTTTGTCACAAGGGAACCAGAGAAAAGAATCATAATTTTGGACTCTGCTCCACCAGTATGCAGAGAGAGTCTTCTATCTCAAGGCCCAACCACAGCAGTAGTCATGGGAACCAAACAGAGACAGCCTTGGGGAAGGAGAGACATACAGGGCCAGGCCAAAGGAGAGATTCCCGTTCCAGAATCTTCTCTCATTTCAGACTGAATGGGTTTGTGATTTGCTTTAAAATAAGAAAGCCCATTTCTTTATATAACTCTACTTATTCCTGGGATTTTTTTTCCCCTCCCAAGATTAGTTGCCAATATCTTATTTTCACAGAATTTGATATTTTCTGGATCAGTGTTGATCTCAGATATGAGTTGCCATTCTCAAATCCAAATGTTACATGCCAGTTTCAGTACTTTAACCACATGCAGAACTACCATATCTAAAAGAACTAGTCTCAGATCTTCCAGTTCATTAGATATCATAGTCATTTTTTATATGGTATGTCATGCAGCTGGAACACTTGATTGTCTAATTCTTGATAACACTTTGTTTGCTGCATGATCGTGGGCAGGGACACAGGCCAGGTTTTAAGATGATAACCCAGAGTCCCTCTGATGGCAAATAACAAAAAAGCCCATTTTTTACCAACACACGACAGCATCGGGTCTCAAATAACCTGAGGGCAGGAAGGACTTTGGAGGGCCATCTCTACCCTCTGGCATGGGTCCTTTCTATTGAATCACCACACACAGCCCCTCCCCAGTTGGGGCTCCCCCATTAGACAGAACTCCCTGAAGTGAACAGAAATCATCTCCATGGAACGTCTACTCGCTGATCTCATTTCTAACCCTTTTAAGTGTTATCTTTCCAGTTAAATGGGCTATTACCAACAAATAATTTTAAAGTCATATTTAATGCTTTCCCACAGCAAGAAAATTTATGGATTTTTATACTCAACAGAATTTTACTTTTTTTTTAAGTTTATTTATCTGATTTATTCATTTAAGTAATCTACACCCAACGTGGGGCTTGAACTCACGAACCCAAGATCAAGAATCACATGCTCTTCTGACTGAGCCAGCCAGGAGCCCTGAATTTTACTTTTGATGAAAACTTATCATGACCAGATTACCACTTAAAGATTAATTTTAAAAGCTCTTTGCTCCCAAAAACTAATGATGTAATATATGGTGATTAACATAACAATAAAAAAATTAAAAAAACAAAACAAAACAAATAAAAGCTCTTTGCTCATGAGTGAGAAATGACACTTAGAAGATCATTTGGGATTTCATTTATTTTTTGCTCACTTTAATTGGCATTTGAGAGTTTTAAAGCAACGTTGAGATTTTTTTAAAAAATGGTAATATCCTTTGGACTATCCATTTTAGTCTAAATGCTAATTAGACTAAAAATGCTCGTGTTTGCTTCATTATAAATTGCAGGGAAAGGATAGAAAGAAAGAGTCCAGTCCCCAGACACCCACTTTAGTCACTTGCTCGTGCTTACCTTGGGTTGGATGGCCTCCTTCTGGCTCACCAGCTGAGACCTCAAGATGAGGACTTCCTCCTTACGGACATCAAGCTCCTCACTCACAGAGGTCAGCTGCTCCATGAGGACACGATAGGCTGGTGCACCTGGAGCCGTCACTTCTGGGGCACTTTTCTCACTAAGGGCCTTGCGTAGCTCATTTAGCTCATTTTTCAGTTTTTTATTTTCTGATTCCAGCTCTTGACGCTGTATGAAGAGACAAAGAATAGTTCACTGCTGTTATCCTCAACTTTACACTGGAATACTCATGTTCCCCTAAGATGGTAGAGTTCTTCTGGAAAAGATCATGAGAGCTACCCTAGTGAACGGCTTTCCAGGCTGTACTAGGAACTCTGTTCCACAAATTAAGAAAGTTGACATCAAGCGGAGTTGAGCAAGGTGAATGGTAGTTTGCTTCATCAACCCAAATTCCAGAGTCACATTTATTCTGGGCCTGCCTGGGTGTGTTCACAGGCCTGGAGAGATTGCTGAGTCCCAAGGGGCGAGTTTAGCCTAATCCTCAGAAGCCCAGGTTTTGTTTGCAGGTAAATATAGGGGCAAGTATGAGGGTTCAGCTGGTCAGGTGATTTCCAATGAACGGTTCAGATGAGCAGAACCCTGAAATCTCGAGTAGCATCCTCTTATTTCCTTTGTAAAACAGAATGGAAAGAACACTGAAATCTTAGGCTTTTAACTTTGAATTAAAAAATTACCATATCATTTAAACTAATAAAATTCCATTTAGTGTTTTGGTGACAACAAACAGTGTATTTTCCAAATTACTCTGACATGTGTATGACAGGCTTGTGAAGTTGCTGGCAGAAGTCTTCGGAGGTGGGAGGAAAGGATGGGCTCCTTGTGCAATCCAGATGGCCAGATTCATCCTTTACCTCTTCCGTACTTTCATATACTACCAGCCATCCTCCTGTCACCAGTTAGCACTGCCCTCTGCATACTCTGCTCAAACAGTGGCAATGGGAGAGTTCTGACACGAAAATACAAATGTCTCGGGAAACTGGCTGGGAAACAGTAAAGCACCATGCTGCCTTGTTTTTAGCACATTACACAGGCCTTATGAGAGTGGAAGTGAGACATTTCTATGTATAAAAGATAAAATATTTTATTGTTTCTTCCAGAGCAGTCACCTTGGGTTTAGAACACCATATCAGACCTCTTAACAGTTTATAACAGAACTATTTATAGTCTTTTTTTTTTCTAGTATAAGAATATATAATCCTTTCTCCCACCAACTAGTAACTGGTTTCGTATTGCTCATTTCTGCAACAGAAAACATGAATGTCTTTACTCGGACACTAAGCTCCGATGCAGTGTTTCCCAAACTTTTAAGTGCATCAGAATCACCTGGAGGGCAGATTGCGTGGCCCAACCCCCAAGAGTTTCTGATTCAGAAGGCCTGGTATGAGGCCTACAAATGTGCATTTCCAATAAGTTACCAGGTGATGTTGATGCTGCTGGCCCAGGGACCACATTTTGAGAAATACTAAGCTAGTACTCAGCAACTTTGTAATTTGGGCTTCTTTTTTCTTCCTTTTTATCTGCGCTTCATTTTTAACGTACTACAAAGAATGTCTTTATTTGTCCATTTTTGTGTGAGGCAGGCAGATGGAAAAGAGCTGGAGTTGACAGTCCTGCTCTCATTCTGTTGGCCTGTGCCATCCCATCCCATCTGCTGCTTGTCTTGTATGACCCATAGCATGAGTTGGTCCTCTAGACAAAGGGTACTAAAGGAAACAGGGAGTCAGGATAATAGAGACTACTCTTTGCTGACACTCTTTTCTTTCACTGCAAACATAAATACTACCCAAGTAGTACTTTCATTGAAGGAGCAATAGATTTATTCATGTTATAATTCAGAAAGGGTAAAAGGGCTCTTTAGAGTATTTTCAAATAGTACTTTTTTTTTTTTGGTAAAAATAAATTTTCAAACATATGGTGATAGGAACCTAGGGTGTTTAGAAAGTTTCCTTCTGTCTGGAGACCTAGATTCGAGATCAGACTCTACCACCTGATAGTAAATCCCTTAACTGTTCTAAACCTCAGTTTAATAATCTTTAAAAAGGAAATAACTTATCTCAGAAGTTGTGACAATGACTAAATAAGATAAGGTGTAGTTAAAACTTTTCAAACTTTATATAAAGTAAATACGAGGTATTATTAGTCAAGTGTTTATCAAATGTCAGTGGAAGAGTTCTAACTATCTTCAAGGGAAGGGGTTGATAAAGGAACTGTGGGTTGGGCAGGGTGGAGAACAGACATTCTCTATACCAATGCCACACAGCCTCAAAAGGAAGCAATAGGGGTGCCTGGGTGGCTCAGTTGGTTAAGCGACTGCCTTCAGCTCAGGTCATGATGCTAGGGTCGTGGGATCGAGCCCCACATCGGGCTCCCTGCTCTGCGGGGGAGCCTGCTTCTCCTTCTCCCTCTGCCACTCCCCCTGCTTGTACACTCTCTCTCCATCAAATAAATAAAATCCTTATAAATAAATAAATAAATAAATAAAAGGAAGCAGTTATCAGCAGTTCTGGACCATGGGAAATGGCAAATCCACAGGGTCCTATTAATGTAAATTATGTTCCACATCACGCTATTAGGAAATAATTTATCAGAACTAGACTTGAAGTATTAGTACTGAAAAAAAAATAATACAGAAATCCTCATGACAGTTTAGGGAGACCCTAGGAATTCTCAAATACACATAAAGGCTTTATAAAATAATGAGTTTCCTTATGCTATGTTGTGGCTTTTCTAACTCAGCTTTGGTTATAATCATAAACCTCACTATAGTTTTCTAGCTATTCTAGACTACAGTTTGCAAAAGGAGAAAACAGTAAAAAATAAACATAAGCAGAAAATGTCTGAGAAAGATAAATTTAAGACTAATAATTTAATAACCCAGAAAACTTTTAAAGCTGCGGGTGTCTTGATAGCTGACAGCCTGATAGCTCAAACTTCACAGGGCTCAAATGGTTCTGATTCCGGAAAGCAAAGAAAGGAGCCTAGTGAAGAACAACCTACCCTGATTTTATTTTTATTTATATTTTTATTTTTTAAGGTAAACTCTATGCCCACTGTGGGGCTTGAACTTAAGACCCTAAGATCAAGAGTCACATGCTTTACCAACTGAGCCAGCCAGGCGCCCACAACCTACTCTGTATCAAGGAATGGGCTCTTGTTTGTTTTATACCTCAGCTCTTGGGTTACCCAAGACGCTTTGTATTTCAGGAACTCCTGTTCCTTCCTAATCAGAGCCCTTCCCATGTTCGACTGCTCTGGGACCACAGTACCTGCTAGATAGACATTGCCTTCAACCATTAAGGAGACAATTCTCCACCTTCATCTTCCCCTTCCCAACAGTTTCTAAAAAATAAGTTAGAACACATTTCTATTCTAATACCTAGCAAACTAATACCTAGCTATCCTTCTCTATAAGTCCATAGTTTCAGTGGGGTTTGGTAGTTAGAGCACAGACTTTAGAGCCAAAGATACGTATATTCAAATCCTATTCCTGTCATTTTCTAATGGGGTGATCTTAGGAAGTTACTTATATCTCTTAACCTCAATTTCCTTATCTGTAAAATAAGCAGAACCCTGTAAAATGGGAACTAAAATACTTACTTGCAGGATTATTGTAATAATTACAGCTAATATGTAAAGTACAGGCATTTAAAAATGATGAGGATAATGATAGCAGCCAACTATAGGTGGGTACTTACTACGCGCTTGGCACTACCCAACTTTGCTGGGTACTTACTACGTGCTGGGCACTATTCTAAGCAGTTTACATGGATCACTTTATATAATCCTCATGACAGTCCGATAAGATAAATAGTATCATCATCCCCATTTTATAGATGAGAAAACTGGGGCAAAGAAAAGATACATAACTTGCACACAGCCATATGGTGGCAGATCTAGCATTTGAACCCAGGCAGTCTGGTGCTAGAATCAATGTCCTTTACTACTTTCTATCGCCTCAAATGGCAGCTATTACTCCTGTTTCTGCTTAGACTGAACTCTAGCTTATATGAAATAGAATCTATAAAAAGACACAACATGAAGCTAGAAGTAATGCCTGAATAAGGGTGAAGCTAGAACCTTGGGTGCTCTTAAGGATGTTCTCTGAGAAAAAGAGAAACTCAGAGCAGGTTGCTTGCCAAAACAAGATATTCAAAGCCTTGGGCAGAAACTTCCCATTACCTTGAGTGACTCATATTCCAGTTCTGCACCTCTAATTTGTGGTTTTTCTTCTTCCTAGGGAAAATGTAAAGTTAAAAACTTTATAAATAAATAGTTATACTTTAATTTTCACATTTTTACTCAGAATATTTCCTTGCTCTGCAGAAAATAGCAGGGAGAGTTTAGCCCTCACTACGTGAACCAAATGCTGCTCGGATAAAGTACTTCTGGGCTGAGTTTCCATTAAAGAAGAGACTGCAGAATTGCACATAAGTCCCGGGCTCAGTGCTCAGTTTGCGCATGGCCCTGGGGTGCGGTAGCACTGCGTACCTTTGCCTTGCTGCGGAGCATCTGCTCCTCCTTGCGGTCCAGCTCATCCTGCATCACCTGCTTCTCCTGCTCCAGCTCTGTGACCCGCTTCTGGAGCTTGAGGAACAATGACATGTCCAGAGGTACCTTCTTCTCACTTGGCTCCTAAACCCCAGAAATCATAAGACGGTCAAGATGATCCAGAAGATGTAAAACCAATGCAGAAATAATGAGCAGTCCAATAGAGAAACAGGCAAGCTTATAGAAGAAATATAAATGGACAAAGAATGGCATGCCCACCCCAGCTAATGAGTAGAGATGTGCAAATTAAACAACAGTGAGGCACTACTTTTTCCATTAGACTGGCAAAGACTGGAAAGATCAATAATGCCATGTATTAGTAACAGCATCTTATATAATACTGGTGGAAGTATAAGTAGGCCTTTTAAAAGGGCAAGTTAGCTGTATTTATTAAAATTTAAATGTGTATACCCTTTAACCTAACAATATACATTTAAGAATTATCCTACAAAACTTCTTACACAAGTACACAAGAATATATGGAAAAAGATGTTCATAGTAGCATTTTTTGTAACTGGAAAAAACTGGAAAAAAACCCAAATGTTAGTCAATAGAAGAGTTGCTTATAGTATAATCAAACTAAAATATTTCATAGCTGCTAAAAAAATGAAATAGATATACGAGTGGATAAGTATGTCCTAGATAAAAGTATTAAGTGAAATACACAAGTTGCAAGGCAGTATTTATGTTACGATCTTATTTTTGTTAAAAAATTAAATGCACATGACTTTTATTTTTAATTTTTTAAAGATTTACTTATTTATTTATTTATTAATTTATCTATTTATCTATTTTGTTTTTTTAAAGATTTATTTATTTTACAGAAAGAACACAAGTAGGAGGGGCAGAGAGAGAGAATCTCAAGCCAGATGCGAGGCTCAATCGCACGACCCTGAAATCATGACCTGAGCTAAAACCAAGAGTCCGAGTGTTACAGGATTTTTTCTCCATCAGCACCCACGGTTCTTGGTCATGGCACTTCGAAAAATGAAGAGGTAGACCAGAGTGGTGGGTAGCAAAGTAAGGTTTATTGAGCGATAGCAAAGTGACGGTACATAGCTCCCAAGGAGGAAGGGGACCCAAAAGGGTTGCCCTAAAAGATTTTATTTATTTGACAGAGAGTACACAAGCAGGGGGAGCGGCAGGCAGAGGGAGAGGGAGAAGCAGGCTCCCCACTGAGCAGGGAGCCCGACATGGGGCTCAGTCCCAGGATCCTGGGATCATGACCTGAGCTGCAGGCAGATGCTTAACCGACTGAGCCACCCAGGCACCTGGTCAAAGTATAATTCTTACCTGCTTAGTGTGTCTTATATAGACTTTTTTTCAGATATCAAAACAAAATAAGTTTTTTTTTTTTTTAAGAGAGAGGGAAGAGGAGGGGCAGAGGGAGAGAGGGAATCTCAAGCAGGCTCCATACCCGGCATGGAGCCCGATGTGGGGCTTGATCTCACAACCCTCATGTCATGACCTGAGCTGACAACAAGAGTTGGACACTTAAACCGACTGAGCCACCCAGATGCCCCCAAAATAAACTTTTATAGAAAGTTTAGGAACTAAATACAAAGAAGAAAAATAAAGCCATAATCACATCTTCAGAGAAAACCTAGAATTTTTGTCCAGTCTCTTTTCTATAGATTTAAGTAACTGGAATATTTTCATTATAATTTTGTATTGTCTTTTAAATTTAGCATTTTATTACAAATGTTTTCCAAATTCATGATATGATATTTGAAACCATAATTCTTAATAGTTATACTGACATGTGTACCATCATTTGCTTAGCTATTACCTTACTGATGGGCATTGAAGTTGTTTCTAATTTTTTGCTATTGAAATATACTAAAATAGGGGCACCTGGGTGGCTCAGTCATTAAGTGTCTGCCTTTGGCTCAGGTCATGGTCCCAGTGTCCTAGGATTAAGCACCGCATCGGGCTCCCTGCTCAACAGGAAGCCTGCTTCTCCCTCTCTCATGCCCCCTGCTTGTGTTCCCTCTCTCACTGTGTCTCTCTCTGTCAAATAAATATATAAAATCTTTTTTAAAAAAAGAAATATATTAAAATAAACATCCTAGTACATATATATCTAAATATTAATGTTTTTAAGTCTGCTAAATTAGTTTATACTTCCACCAAGCAACCACCACCATGCCTGCAACAACAATGACTGTTATCATTTTTTTAAATGGCTTATTGATAGACCAAAAGTGTATTTAATTGTAGTTTTAATTTACATATCTTTGCCTTTTGTTGAGGTTGAATTCTTTTTATATTTATTATCTATCTTTAGTCTTTTATGAATTCTTAGTAGTATTGAATTCAATATTACTCCAGTTCTAAGAAAAATCTAAGAAGAATCAATTTAAACTAAGAAGTGGGGCATTTATCTGTAGGCTATCAGGGTCATCTACCCACAAACTAGTTAGACCTGGACTTTTTCTTACTGTCCAGTCTTGTAATGTTCACCAGTAAGAAAAAGTTTAGGTATATGATCTTTGCCATAAAGTCTGTCCTGACTGAGAACAGACATGACATCCTGCCTGAATGTGAAATTACTATAGATTTTCATTCATATAAAAAATCATTTCTACACATCCCACAAATACTTGTATTTTAGCTTATTTACAATGTAAACATTCCATTCATGTGTTTTTAATGTTTGTCCATCTATTAATGATGTATGTGTCCCTGAAAATTTTTATTACTTAATCTTTTTTTACACTGTAATAGAAGACTTCACTTCCCAACTTCTTTTATTGTACTTAAAATGTCATCATTTGGGAATCATCCCTCTTAATCTTGAAAGGCATTTTTGTTTAAAAGGAATCTTCTCATTAAAATGGGATGGGGTGGGGTGCCTGGATGGCTCAGTCATTTAAACGTCAAAGTCTTGATTTCGGCTTAGATCATGACCTCAGGGTCATGAGATCCAGCCAGAGTGTCACGCTCCATGCTGGGTGTGGAGCCTGCTTATGATTCTCTCTTTCTCTCTCCCTCTGCCCCCCACCCTGCCCAGGCTGGTGCCTGCTCATTCTCTCTCTAGAAAAAAATTTTTTTTTTAATTTAAAAGTGGGATGGGCTAACTCTTTAGATATTAGCAAATACTGCATAAAGAATGAGTTGATTGCTAGATAAAAGCAAAATTCTATAAATAGGAATATTAAAATAGGAGATGGAAGAATACAAAAAAATAACATCTGACAACCACAAAACTGCCTGAGGCATAAGGACTGGTAATTATTTAAGAGTGCTCCGATGGTGTCCATTCTCATCCCTAATGACATATCTAGTCACAGAGATACCATTTGTCTTCTCCATGCCACACAAGCAAGAAGGGAGATTGGGGGATGCCTGGGTGGCTCAGTTGGTTAAGTGGCTGCCTTCAGCTCAGGTCATGATCCCAGGGTCCTGGGATCAAGTCCTACATTGGGCTCCTTGCTCAGCGGGGAGCCTGCTTCTCCCTCTGCCTGCCTCTCCCCCTGCTGTGCTCTCTCTCTGCCTCTTTCTGAAAAATAAATAAATAAAAAATCATAAAAAAAAAAAAAGAAGAAGAAGGAAGATTGGGCCATCTGGCTCAGAGAAGTTTCTGGGATTTTGCTTTGCTTTCCTTCCTTAGAAAGGACTTTATCATTCAGGGCTTTTCTAAGAGAGTGAAGCTTTGAAACTGACCTAAAAAATCATGGTCTCTCATCTGAGGAGAATCCAGAAGACAAGAGAATTTACTCACAAAATTACCAGCATACGTCTGCAATCATTCTGGAATTACTGCTAAGAACAGCTGAGAAGGTTATGGTGACCCTTTCCCTGGGTTTGACAGGTGTGAGGAAGCTCCAGGGCAGAAGCAGAGCTGGGATAATGAGTCGATGGCTACTAAGAAAGGTGCATGACAGAGTAGGGAGAAGCAAAGGTTCCGAAAGAAGGCAGCCCCAGACCATGGAGATGCTGTGGGTATGGGAGGGCTGCACGGCAGGTGAGTTCTCCAGAGGGAAACAGCCATGCAGGTGCCAGCCTGACTTGTGACCCACAAATTACAGGTTTGGCAAAGCTAGAAAGACGTCAATTCTTTTTTACATCCAATTTTGCTATCATTACATGACTGAGGTTGGAAACAGTCTGAAAAACTCCTATTTTAAATTTAAAAAAAAAATCAACTCATAACCAAGAAGGAGCCCATTATTTTCCTGGCACCAGATTCTGAAAGAGCTACTTGGGAATACTGCACATAGTAGTAAGTGCTCCTTTACTTTGTTAGGGGCAATTTGTAAACCTGGCCATTACAGAAGTAGTTGCAAGGAGAAACACAAACCTGGAAGTCAAAAGTAATCAGAAGTGCAAATTCACAGCCCATAGTCTTAGTCTGATACTTCTCTCCCACCCAACTTCCCTTCTGATAATCAATTTTTCTATTACCAGTTTTACAGATTTCTATCTTTCTGATCCTGACCACACCCAATCAAAATTGTAGGATAGTCACTGGAAACCTGTTTATTAGAACAAAAACATGGATTTATTGAACACTTACTATGTATCAAACACTGCTGCAAATGCTTTATAAGAATTACCTCAATCTTCAAAACATCACTCTAAAGTAAGATAATAATCATAGCATATCACTTCACAGATGAGGAAACTGAAGCAGAGAGAGACTGAGGCTCAGGTTATGGACTCAGTTCCAAGGAGGAGTTATTGTAGTCTGTCTAATGGTCAAGACAGCCCTTCTAACCAGAGCCAGGCACATTTCAGATGCATGCACTTAGTCACAAGGAACAAGATGACCAGTTCAGTGAAAAGCCTTTCCCATTATTGAGAGATTTCCAGGTGCATGACCTACTGCTGATGGTCAGTGCATGTGAAGGACAATACACAATACTCCAGATCTGTCTGTGACTTCTGGAGCACAGTTCATACTTCATTATTCAAAAGAGATGAGCAATATACAAAATCCCACTCTAAACTAACTCTTTTTTTTTTTTTTTTTTTAAAGTAAGTTCCACACCCAGCATGGAGCCCAACTCGGGGCTTGAACTCACTACCCTGAGATCAAGATCTGAGCAGAGATCAAGAGTCAGATGCTTGACCAACTAAGCCACCAGATGCCCCTAAACTAACTCAAGTTGAGAAAAGTTTCAGCAGAAATATGGGTGAGAATTAGAAACAAAAAGGTTAACTCTCCCTTCAAATCTGTAAGAATTTGGACAAAACTTGAGAAGAGTAGAGACAAATACCGTTACTAGTAAAAAGTAGGTAAAGCACAGAAGAGTTTTTGAAGTTAAAAATGTAACGTCCTCAATCAAAACTATCAATAAGAAGCCTCTTTGTCCGAGTTTAATACAAAATAATTTGCAACAAACACACCCTTTCTGTCATGGCTTTCCCCTTCCTTGCAGGAGCTGCTCAAGTTTTATTACACTGAAGCCAACAGTGTATAAACATACTTACTTCCCTCAGACTGCTGCAAGTGAGTACTCCCATGAAGACCAACTGCATGCAATCCTAAAACTTTCATATCCACTAGAGGCTCAGAGGGTGTAATTTTGAAATCTTCAAAGTCTAACTTTGTGATAGTCTCCAAAGATGGTTACCAGTGATTGTTCCCAACACAAATGTCTTTTCTCCCATCAAGAGATGAAGTCCACTCCCCTTCCCCTGAGTCTGGGCTGGCCTTGTAATTTGCTATGACATAGAATGTGGCAGAACTGACAAGGTGCTGGTTCTGGGCATGGCCCCACAAGCACTGGCATCTTTTGCTCTTACACTCTCAGAACCCATTCACCATCCTGCTGAACAGAGAAGTCGCTCGGAGAGGCCCTAGGTCCTCTTCCTTGGGCTGGGATGCAGGGAAGTGCTCCAACCAACCCCATGTGCAGCAGAAAAACTGCCCAGTCAAAATTCAAAGAGTAGTGAACATGAGTAAATTGCTGTGGTTTGAAACCACTGAAATTTGGGATGGTTTGTCACACAGCAGCCAAAAACCTGGAACAACCTCTATCCTGCTATTCAGTGGCCATACTGCTCCATCAGTGGTCTGCAGGCTAACATTAGCTACAGAGAGAAACAGACTGGAGAATTGCAGTATAAAATGCCCGGATGGGAGGAACTAGAGTATGGGGCTCCAAACAGACCAGCGTCAGTTAGAATACTGGTTCAGCCACTTGCACGCTGTGACCTTGGATAAGTTAACTTAGGGTTCTTGTATGTATGATTCCAACTATATGACATTTTTCCTTAAAATAAACAATGAGATGGCAGAAACTTTTCATTCCTGAGTAAAACTAAGACAAGAAAGGAAAGAATCATTCAATTTTCTTTGGCTGTTCTACCAGAAGCAGTCTATTTCTGACTTGGCCATTTTCTCAGAATACGATATAAAAATAGAAGAGTTGTGCCTGAATTACGCATTAGCGAAACTGGTATCATATTTGAAAAGAAGATCTGAGAATTGGTTTGGGAACAATCTAACTTAAAGTCACTGTACTCTTGGAGTTATGGTAATGTGCCATTTTCGTTTCATACCACATAATACAAACACTAAGGCAGATTTATAAGCTACTTTTCTTGCATTTTTGTGGCCAAAAATCACATTGGTAAAAACTGTCATCAGAGGCAGCAGTTTTGCTAACTCTTGGGTACTGGTTATTTATACTATTCAAGGACAAAAGGCTTACTATTAAAAACAATTTACCTCAGTCTGAAATAAATTCATGACAAGCTATGTTTTTTTGTAATAGGGTATGTTAAGATGAAAAAGGGAATTACAAAAAGGAAAATCTGGTCATCAAAATTACATTAAAAATTAAAATGTCTATTAAAAAATATCTATAAGTATGCATGTAGATATAAGAAAATACATGTAATAATTAATAAGCTAATTAAGCACCCATTGGTCATTTATGAAATATGAAGAGTTTGAAACAACTGCTACATTTATGGGCAAATGACGTCTGCTCCGCAATGGAAATGTTCTCTGTTAATAATAGCATGGTCACATCCTACTTGTAGTGATAGGTATCTAAAATGTACCTCTGTCCTCAATGGCATATCTTCAGTTTCTGCAATTTCAGAGCTAAAGGTGTATTCAGACTCATTGCTGCTGTGGGTGGAGTCTGTTCTCTTGTGTCCAGGCTTAGGCACATTCTACAAGGCAGATAAACCAAATATAATTAACACAATATAATTAAACCAGTTATAGTTAAGACAGCATCCACCATAACTTGGTTCTAACCCCCACTCACTAACTTGCTGTTTTCATGTCCAAATAGTCTGTTCCATGTTGTCCTTAACAAACCCTTATGAAAGGGTCACTTTCTGAGCTCCTCAAAGAAAAAGATGCACCATAGGGCATGACAAGAAAAGTCACAAAACCAAATGCTCAAACAAAAATCATCTGTGATTATTAGAAGAATCCCCTTTGGATTTTTTCTTTTCTTTAAGATTTTATTTATTTATTTATTTATTTGAGAGAGAGAAAGACAGAGACAGAGGCAGAGGCAGAGAGCATGAGCAGGGGGAGGGGCAGAAGGAGAGGGAGAAGCAGACTCCCGGCCGAGCAGGGAGCCTGATGCGGGGCTCAATCCCAGGACCTTGAGATCAAGACATGAGCCCAAGTCAGATACTTAACCAACTGAGTCACCTGGGCACCCCCTGACCCCAACTTTGGGTTTTTGAAGTTGTGAGTGGCCAGTCACAATGGGTAAAGTGTAAGTATAATGCCTCAGCAACCAAACATTGACTTCAGCGTTGCAATGAAATAAAACTTAGTAAAAAGTTCATGAGATATGTTTAATGATAGCAAAATCATTTTACTGCACTGTATTTGAGCATAAATGGAAAAAAAGAGAGGGGTTCTACATCAGTGACTATAATTTCTGTCACTCTTGTGCATGAAGTTGAATCCCTGGAGTCAGCAGTGGGAAGGATGAGCTATCTGACGTCCTGGGGTTATTAATTCAGGGAATCCAGGTGACATTTCTATGACATGTGGTATTATGAAACTAACGTTCAGAAAGCTTATGGAAAACAGAGAAGTTAAACAACTGCAGTCTGTTCCTCTCTGCAGGAGAGTGACTTGAAGAAGGAAGGAATAAAAAGGCTGGATTTTGTGCCCCTCATTCCTAGGGTAGCCCCCTGCAGAAAAGATGGAAAGGGTCAGTGGCCTGCATCTCACAGGGTTACTGGCTCTCAGAGCTTCAGAAAGACCTCTGGAAGCTTTTCTGGTCTGTTCAATTTCCTTTACTCCTCCTCCCAGCTGTAAGAAGAGCCAGAAGTCACAAAGAGCTTCTCTGCCTCTTTCCCTCCCATATCCAGCTTACATACAGCAGACCCATCCATATGACCAAAGGAAAGCCAGCATCCAGGGGCAGATGAAAGTCTCCCAGGCTACCCCAACCTGTACTCCAGTGCATAAGGAAGACCCAAGAACACCAGAACTTCTGAAACTATCTAGCAGCTAGGGTACACACTAAAGGAGAGAATCACCCCACATAAAGCAAAGGCACTCAGATTTACTGTTTACGTACACAGGTAACCTCACGTGAAGTTCCTGGCCCCAACCAACAGTTATATGGGAAGGTGTTTATTAATAAATTGGTCCTATCATTAAGAGAAACAAGTAGGTCCACAGAAATACCTGGAAAAGGTTTTTTAATAAGCTTATTAAAGATGAGTGAGACCTCTATTTTCCCTCATGTATGTGTTACTAAACAACAAATACCTTAAGGTATGAATAGAAGCAACACTGTATATTTGCTATTTAATGTAACTTTTGGATACAAGGTAGTGGTTAAACGCTCTGGGTCTGAATTAAGAGAGAGCCGGGTAGGAATTCCAGGTCTGCCACTTACTTGTCCCTTGCCCAACTTCTCCAGGCCTCACTTGGATCATCGGGAAAAGGTGAATAATAATATTATCTACCTAATAGGGATTATGTGAAGATTAAGTAAAATCGTGCAAGTAAAGAGTTAGCATAGTGCTTGGCATATAATAAGAATTCAATTAATGTGAGCGGATGCTGCCATCATTGTCAGGACCCTGCAGTAATATAACAACTCTCCTGTGCATGGCCTTCTGTTCCCCAAGGTTTTAGCTCATATGCTATTCAAACACAAGGACGAACACCCTACGGATCAAATGCCCCTTCAAGATCTGTACCCCGTACCTCCTCTCCCAATCTGTCATGTCTCCAATAATCCCTTCTGTGCTTGAATCTGTTTTATTCCCTTTGTCCAGGTTAATGACCCCATTGTTGACATGCTGGACTCCCTCCTTACTTGGGATGAATCTTTAAACACTTCACAAGCCTGAATTCCATTGCCTCATTATCCTTTCACTGTCTGCTTGAATTTCCTTGGCCCTGGATTTAGTGTTTTCTTCCTTGCCTCTGCTCTACAACTGAATGTTCCTGAAGGAAAATCCTACAACCCTTCTTGGTACCAGGGCCAACAAATCTAGACCCTGGTAATCAGCAGCATGAACTTTGGCCTATGAATTACACAGATTACCAGAAGTCCTGAGGCAGTCTATCAATTCCCCTCCCTAACTAAAGTTCCCTGCCATCCATCTGAGGAGTCTATTTACCACAAGATGCTTCCTAAGCACTGTGGCAGTGAGGGCTCCACCTGTAGAACAGTGTCAATGAAATATTAGCCAAGTACCCATCTGCAGGTGTGAAGTTTGTACCTAAACACTAAAATAAGACATTGCTATTATTTAATTAATCCCATATTATTAAGTCCATTTTTTTTATTCACTGCAATTTTTGGAAAACATCTTCTGCAAAGACTGCAATCTTGACTGCATCTGGAGCTATGAAAGGAGACCTAAGAAGAGCTGAGAAGGAAGCAAGCAGACTCTGATCTTCCTTCCTCTGCTGTTTTCCTTTTCCCTCTGACCATTTTGTTAACTAAGAGGAATGACATGAGTCACAGGCATACAGGGGAGAGGATTATAGGCTGAGAAATCAGAAATCAAGCAGCTGAACTGCCCCCGGAACTTGATTACATTTTTTTCCACCACACTGCTGGGAACAGAATGGCTAGCAGGCAGAGACTTGCCCAGTGGGAAGGAACAGCCCTGCTAAGTTGCTGGAGGACAGCCATTACTGCTGGAGGGTCTTTTCTGGACATGGCTACCTCTCTAAAGAGGAGACCCATTAACCTCACAGATATTTCTGGGAATGTGCTCAGAAAGTGATGTATACATGGCATGGGCTTCTCTCATTCTATTTTCTGAGGCTCACAAGGCACGCAGTATTTTTTTTTTTTAACAAGGCATGCAGTATTAAAGAATCCAAGAAATTCTGTAGGAAAAACAATCTGTTTATCTCTGTTTCACCTAGTGACTCCCACACTTATATGACCCCAGTCATTTCTTTTCCCAGTGCCACTTCTTAATATCCCAAATAACTAGTGGCTTTCGAAACACCTCATGGGACATGAAGCTTAGCTCTAACCATAACCAAAGCATAGATTCACCACAAATGTTGGCCCGGTTATCTAGTAAACGGAATTAAAATACACCCAAGAATGGAACTCTGGGGAACATGATATTCAAAGACAGAGAAAAAGGACTCTAGAGAAAGCTAAGAATGGGAGAATGTGAAGGGGGGAGGATTTCAACAAGGCCAAGTGCCTCAGGGAGATCGAGGAAGACAAGACCTAATGAGGGTCCTTCTGGGTTGTCAGTAGGTGTGATGGTGACCTACTCCTACTTCTAATTTCACTTTGTCACATATAAATCAGGACAGAGTAGCAAGGTTTGAAGTAACAGTCCAACCGTGGCATTTAAATTACCTTTTTAACCTTTTTGAGACTAGGTTTTCTCTCTTCCAGGTGACAAACTGATTTCTTTTGTGTTACATAATTTCCTTTATTTTGACTTTTTAAATGTCACATTTAAAAAAATGTCGTCAAAGGATCCAGATAGAAGCAAAATTCGAAGCAAATATTCTGTGCCACAGATATCAGATGATCTTGTTTTTGTAAGAGATATTGCAGAGCATTTCCAGCCATCTGTACCACCAGGTTACCTTCAAGGCTGATACTTACAGGGAACAAGAGAGCTAGGGAACTCTTTGTTTCCTGACAGTAGGTAGAATAAGGAGAACAGAAAGGCTGTGTAGAACTATTAAAAGTACAAGAGGTATGTTGGTAGATGCAGAAGAGTTCTTGAAATAGACAAGATAATTTGTTACAAACAGAGACTGAATTTTCTTTTTGTAGGAATATATCTTTGAAATCATAACAAAAAACAGTAAAGGAAATACTCAATTTTATAAATATTTGCTTTATATGCAAATTGTACATGAAGTCATTCAATACATATGACAAAGTCTACAGCCCGGTCTTTAAAGTGTTTGACTTTACAAAGTATTCATGAATAAAGTTATATGATTTGTGGGATCTGCTTTACAACAACTCAAACCATTGGATGGGGTGGGAAGGAGGGATAGAGTAGGGGTAGAAATGTGTTGACCGTTTTGGAACTGGGTAATGAGTACATGAAGTACATGGCGAATCATTCCACTATTCTACCTGCTTTTTTATGTGCTTAAATGTTTCCATTTTTAAAAAAGCAAGTGTTTGACTCACCACCATCAGAGTCATCTCTTCCTTGAGGTCATCATAGCGTTCTTCTAAGCGACTGAACTCATTCAGAAGGTTCTGATATCTCAGCCTTTCATCATTAAGATCGAGTTCCAGTTGTTTTGTTTCTTCTACTAACTTCTTCTCCATAGTCTCTGAAAGAAAGAGGGGAAAGCATAACAAAGATGGCTCTACAGAACTCAAGAGGACAAACATGTACACTGACTTCCAGCTTCTCTGCAAAGGGTTTTACTTTTAGCACCATGAACTATGAAGAGCACCTTGGTGAATTCAGGGAAAGCAAATATCATGACAAAAAAAGTAGTTTGTTAACAACAACAATCATCTACTGAGTTCTCCCATGTACTAGGGACACAGTGCCACTAGTCCATTCACCGGTTATAGCACATCCTTGATAAACTCCCACTAGTCATTGTTTAATAACGGAAAGTATTTTCTATTCCAATATTTTGTTTCAGACTATCATAAAATTCTTTTCTATAAATTAGATACTTCTCCAATCTCTGAGGGAGTGGTGACTTCTCAATGAACCCAGCTGTCCTATATCCTAGGTGAAACTCTTCGCTCACCTCAGTCCCCAGGCTGGGATTTTACACTATTGAACAATGCTGAACCACCACGGTCCTATTACTCCATTTCTAACCAGATAAGACCCTGATGCCCGGTCATCTGTGTTGTTACTTCTCTTGTGTGCTGCTGGGGGTACCCTGACCTTTCCATTTCCCACCCCACTCTGCTGTCTCTGTTGTCAGCGGCTTGCATTTGCCTGGGACATCATCTGGAGATGGGAGATGAGCCCCAGACTGCAGATAAAGCAAAGTAAACAGTCTCACATCTCAGCTGTATATTTTACCTAAATGAGTCCACCAGTCACATTTATCAATATTAAGCTTCCTGATATTTATATGGCCCATTTTATTCTCATGTTTCGTGGCTAAATCCTAGGCTGCGCTGCCTGCTTCGATTGCTTCACCATTTCTTTCCCTGGCAGCTCCATAGGGCGAGGGCTGCAAGTGTGTTGTCACAACTGCTTCCCTGATGCCCACCACAGTGTTTCCCTCATGTTGGGCTTCAATGTGTGAATGAATGAATGAAAGAATTTCTTCTCCCTATAACATTCTGTAAATTGTCTTTGATTCTCACCCATTTGCAGAAGCTGCATAAGGCTACCAAGAAATTTTCCCTAGGCAAATCCAATGTTAGTTCTTTGTTCTTCTCATCCAATTTCAAGTATTCTCATCATTCTGGATCTTTCCATCACATTCTGCATCCTAGCAGCCTTCTTTCCATGTCTTCAGTGACTGTTTTTACTATCCTCTAACAATTTTTTTTCTAGTTTCTTTTCTTCACCTTATCCTTTACTTGTGGTCATCCTATAAGGCTTAATTCCAGATTTCTTCCCTTGCCTTTACATTATGCCCTTCAGTTGGGAGGAAGGAGGTAGTGGGGGGCGGGGGGAGTACAAAGGGTTCTCTTATCATCTCAACAAAGCTTTAGTGGGTACCTTAAGGCCTATTTCTTCCTGTCTCTAATCTTTAATCTCAATTTGTTTTCAGGACTCTCTTTTTGGAGGCCCTAGCTGACATCTAAAATTTAATGCTCTAACAACTGATTTCATTAATTTTACTCATAAATAGGTACTTTTCTCCCTCAATTTCCTCATCAGTAATAATACACCATTATTGTTGTAGTACCTCATCTCAAAACTTTATATTGAAATACCACATCAAAAAGGATAACATTCTGGTGGTTCTTTTCATATACTATATCCTCACTCCAATCCATCTCTTTCTCTGTCTCCACCACCAATTACTATAGCTTTAATCTGTATCTTCTTAGCCCACATTTATATATATGTAGACTCCTTGTAAATTATCATCATTCTTATCTATCTTACAAATATCTAATAGAATAAACGTTCACATCTACTTAGTTCTCTATTCAAAAAATTAGAGTTGCCTTTTTTTTATGTGGAAAAGAGTAATTGATCTTGGGAGGATAATATCCATTGGTTTAGCAAAAAATAAATAAATACATGTAGATACATATATATATATATATATATTAGCTCATGATTTCTTCCTAATTCAATGGAATCCTATAAGTCATAACTAATAAATCATACATGCAGAACAAAATTAATTTTTAAAATATTACACAGGATATTGACTATACATGAATTCACATTTGTACATAGAAAGACCAGATTTAGAAGTTCACCAACTAAATCAACCAAAATATTTACGGTGCTTGCCTCTTGGAACTTCATAAATTTACTGATGACAATCTCAACTGTTTAAAACATTTCCGTTTTAAGCAAAGTTGTAACATATAAAACTTTGATCTAAGGCTGGCTGGAGTACGGTAGGTTATACCCACATGAGCCTTACCTGTCATCTCCTTAGCCTGCTCCACGATGAGATGATTGAGGGCCTCTTTTTCCTGCTTCAGCAAAGTATTTTCTTCCTTCAGATTTGATACCAGCTATAAAATAAAACAGTCAACTCAGATGGCTGCAGTAGGCAGAGGACGCCCAGTACTGAATATAAAGACCACACCACAGGCCCTCCTACCTCCACGTCTCTGCACCTCATTTCTTTGCGTAGGTCATGTAGTCATTTTTTTGAACTTGGCTCAAGCATTAGCCCCTCCAGAGAGCCTTCCTGGAAACCCGCCCCGATTAGGTGTCTCTCCTACAGGACCCTGTATGTACCTCGTTATAGCCCTTATAAATGATTTACTTTTACTTCCCTAAATAGACTAGCAATTCCTGGACAACGGACATAATTGCTGTTGTTTTACTTTGTACCTTGAGCATTTAGCAACTGCCTGGCACCTAATAAGCATTTGCTCTTGAAAGAATGAAAATGCCTTCTCACCTCAACAACCTAACACAAAGCTTATGTGTACTCATGATTCAGGTATTAAGAGAGATGAAGGAGGTTAAGAAAGATATGAAGGGCATTTTGGTTCTGGACTTCACTGGATTCCTTCTGAAGCTCCCTGCTGTCTGTCTCGAGAAAAAGAATTTCCCTTTTTGCAAACTAGCTGCAAAACTAGTCCTTTCATTCCATGTGTAAGCACTGGCCTGACAACATTGTGAAAGTACTGAATGTCACAAAACTGTACACTTAAAAATGGTCAAAGTGGTAAATTTTATGTTATGTATATGTATATTTTGCCCCCCCATACACATACACACACGCGCGCGCAAACAAAACACATTGACCTTTCACTTTCTAGTTCCCAGTTGGATGAGGATTCCCAGGAAGCAAAAATCAAAACCAAAGGTAAATTTTGCAAAGTTTATAGTTTACTTAGTTCATTTTTGACATAAATATGTGCTTGTGATGAGTAAAATTTGAATTCCTGTCTCTAAGCATAAATTCAAGGAACTCTTTTTAAATTTTATTTTATTGTTATGTTAATCACCAGACATTACATCATTAGTTTTGGATGTAGTGTTCCATGATTCATTGTTTGTGCATAACACCCAGTGCTCCACGCAGAACGTGCCCTCTTTAATACCCATCACCAGGCTAACCCATCCCCCCACCCCCTCCCCTCTAGAACCCTCAGTTTGTTTTTCAGAGTCCATCGTCTCTCATGGTTCGTCTCCCCTGACAGCTTACTTTTTTTCCTTTCTTCCTTTCTTCCTTCCTTCCTCCCTCTCTCCCTCCCTCCTTCCTCTCTTTTTAAAGTAAGCTCTATGTCTAATGTGGGGCTCCAACTATGACCCCAAGATCAAGAGTCACATGTTAAAGCAATAGCTTTAATAATAAAGAGAAAGTTATCAGGAGTTCAGAAACAGAGAAAGAGGGCTGTGTTAATATTCAGTTGGGTGGTGCACATAGGTTAAGAAAGAGTCTGACTCTCAGTTTGGGCTCAGGTCATGATCTCAGGGTTGTGAGACTGAGCCCCTTGTCAGGCTCCATGCTCAGTGGGGAGTCTGTTTCTCTCTCTCTCTCTCCCTCCCTCTGCCGCTTACCCCATGCATGCATTCTCTCAAATAAATAAAACCTTAAAAAAATATATTCAGAAGTTAGTAGAGAAAAAGCACAGGAAATTGAGAGTGTTGCCAATAGTTACAGACAACAATCAACTTTGTTTTCATTTAAAGATGGTAATACTAGTGGAATTTATGAAAATCTATCACGGTTTTCAAATAAGCTTTATGTTGAGGTGCTTTTATTTTAAACAATACATTGCATTGCTGCTTGAGAACCTTAATGTTTTTTGTATTTAATGAAGTTTTGATAAAAACTTTGATATAAATTTGTAATGTAAAAGCACCAATCTATACGCACTGTTGTTGTTTTTCTATCTGCATAGCAGCCCTTGGCTATAATCAGTGTGCAGACATTTGGATTTTTCCCACTTTGGACTTCTCACACAGCCTTAATGCAGGTTTCCATAAAGATCTCTATTATCAGCTAATGACATTTCACTGCTTGATTGGCTTCTTAATCATGTTAACCCTTTTGAAGAAAAAGGAGTCTACACTTCATCCAGACCTATGTATTTAAAGAAAAAGAATGTAGAGTACGTACTTAGCCATTAATTCTCTTCTTACAATACTACTTTGCCTCTGTTCTTACTAGAGTCCAAAGGTTCTACTAAAAGACCTACAACTACTCATCCATCCTGTGGGAGACATGCTTGGAAAACACTAATAATGAACAATAAACAAACATTGTATTTCACCTTCGACTGAAACCAACCTTGAGCCACATGGGCCAGGTCATGACAACAGCACATTTCCTCTGTGAAAGGAGTAGATGGGGATATGAAAACTAGTTCCTACCTGCTCGGTTTCCTGTTTGTATCTATCTGCACGCTCCTCAATGGATTTTTTCTCTGACTGAGTTTGTTCCAGGTCTTTCCGGAGCTTGGCAATTTCTTCCTGCAGACTGAGGACCCGTCCAGTAGCAATCTTAGCTTCCTCCTCACTTAGCTGGAGACGCTCTAAGTCACTTCGTAGTTTCTCAGTCTCAGAGTTATATATTCCTTCCAGATTGGTCAGTTTCTCCATGAGGCATTTGTAGTCTTTGTTCTTTTAAACACACATACAAGTAACAGTAAGTAAACATATATATATATA
This sequence comes from Eumetopias jubatus, assembly GCF_037043125.1. NCBI lineage: Eukaryota > Metazoa > Chordata > Mammalia > Carnivora > Otariidae > Eumetopias > Eumetopias jubatus. The sequence goes on from NW_028274813.1 coordinate 93,395,187, forward strand.
TATATATATATATATATATCAAGTGTATTTTGAGAAAACCGTATTTATTCATCGTATTCATGCTATATCATCATAGCATTGATGCCGTATCTAACCAAAATACTAACCACAACCTTTACAATCAATACCCTCTTGAAGTGACATAATGAGAGAAGAGAACAGGCAGAATTAATTCTGTTTTACATCATGAGCAACACAGATGTGATTTTCTCATGGTCACAAGGTAAGTTACTACAGTAAATTCTTAATTTCCTGATTCTTAAACCAGAAATAGAAAAATCTATACTTGCTTTTGAAAATAAATCAGTGTTCTACTGAAAGCCATATGCTAGCCAGGTGATTCAGAAAAATGATAAGATGGCCTCAAAATCACAAGTTACTTACAAATCTCTTTATTACCTCAAAACTCTTCCCACTCAGATGAATTCCTCCCTCTTCCTGATGAATCCCCTTTATTCTATTTTCTAGGGGTTTTTTTGTTTTGTTTTGTTTTGTCTTTTTGCCCTCCTCAGTATTTATGTATTACTAATTATTATGATATTGTTTGCATGTGCTAAAATATTACTTAGTAACTATCTCTAGGAAATCAAATTTTATCCCTGCAAATAGACTGTACATTCCTCAGAAGCATGGACATCTTCCTGCCTCTTTTACCATATCTCAATGCTAAACAACTCATCTGTAAAAGGAACCTTATACTTTATGCAAATGAATGATAATGATGAAAGAGATTTATACAGTATAAAGTACAATATGACTCTTGGTCATAAAGGATTGGAGTGCTAGTAAGTCTGGCTATGTTCTCAGAATAATTTCCTCCCTTCATCCTTGCAAGTATAAACTTACCTATGAGCTTGTCACTATTTCCATAATGACATTAATGTCATTATTATTTTACTTGTTTTTGCTATGATTGAAAAGTAAAGTCAAGGGGAGACACTGCTGAAAATAATCCAGTGGAGTTCCTTAGCAGGTCCCACTCCTGGGGCTTCTGAGTAAAACATACCTGCTCATCCACTTTGCGCTGCAGCTGCATGATCTTGTTCTCCATGCCAATGTGGAGCTTCTTGTAGCGCTCCACGGAACGGGCCTCGATCTTGAGCTTCTTCAGCTCGCGCTTGGCCATCATCCGCCGGAAGCAACACTGAAGGTAGATGATGGCATGCATGCTCTTCTTGTAGTGGGTGCGAGCCAGCCAGCCCCGGACCCACTTCTGAATGATAACTGCTTTGTGCTCACGGAGCATCTGCAGAGAAAGGTAAGTAAGTACAGGTAATGTCAGACCCTAGACCAGACTCGAGGTTCCACATTATCAACCCAGGTATGTCAGGCTGAGAATCCATATGCTGCCTAAAGGGAAGGATACAAAAAATTGAACCAACAATGTACTAGATGGATTTTACATATCACAAACCTATGCTTGAAGACATGAGGTATGACCAGTAAGCTGACTGTAGAAGCCAATGCTAGAGGTACTACAAAGTTTATTACTGATTTATTGACTTTTCCCCCCCAGAAACAAAAAAAATGACACTCTTGTTTGCCACATTTGAGGAATACCATTTTAGTGAGGATTTCCCATTGTCATTTCAAATGTAGCAGGAATCCACGTATGAAATTCAAAGATGGTAGGGATGGAGCTTTAAAAGAAAAATAAAAGATGAAATGAACTAATCTTAATTTTGATTTTATATTGTATTTTCTAAAAAAAAGAAAAGAAAAAAAAGAAAAGATATTCCCCCAAACTTACAAACAACTTATAACAAGATTGCCTTATGAGATGAATTTGTCAGTAATGACCATCAAGTAGGGATTATTATAAACAATTTCCAGAAATGATAAAGAAAAAGTTCTTGAATTAAAAAAAAATTCTTGAAATTTATGAAAGGTTAAACTAGCAAAACTTTGAGGTCCTTCTAAGTCTATGATTTTATGGAATAACTACCATGTGATATAACTGATATTTAAATGTATGTACTTGATTAAGTATTAACAATTACTACAAATGGATATAATGTACCTCTTATGGAACTTTTTATATGTAAAAATCTCTAAAACTATTCAAATAGACAGTAGTTTGATAAAATCAGTAGAAGAATAGCTCCTGATTTTAGATTATTTAACAAAGAAAAAATGTAACGTTCTAGAGAATACATTTAATAAGTGGCTAAGTTCTCAATACAAAAAAAATCATAGGTGTTTAGGCGACCTTAACAGTCTCTTTGGCAATTGAAGGCTGCCCTTTCCAGCTGTTCTCCTAATGCTAAGGCAACCTTCAGTCTCCGCTCAGTCAGCCAGTCAGCGTGTATCATGCTGCAGTGAGGCGAGCAGACCGAGGTCTCACTGAGCATCACAATCCTGAGGGAGCCCCTTGTCTGGATGACTAGTGATGAAATGGATAAGACTCAGTGATGGAAACTGAAGGCTTTCAGACTTTAAAACTCAGGACACAGTGGCAAAGCTATTAATGCCAATTTTCCTATGCCATTTCCTTCTCTCCACGTTACTTCGGACACTGGTCCATTTCTGAAATTTCAGTCAAATGGAAACAGTATATAATTAGAGCTTCCACCCTCAATCTCATGTCCATCAATGAGTCAGAGAAATTAAATGACACCTGCTCTCCCTTTAAGATGCCCAATTCCCACGAAGGGAAAGCTTGGACTGGACATAGCTAGGAGCACTGATGGGGTGCTACTGGCCTGTATGTGAGCTAGCCTCTAACCTGCTGCACCCACTGTGTCTAGTCACTGTGGGAGCTGAGCTGGCCAGAGCCTCTGCTAAACCGATGGCCTCACAACCCAGTTCAGATATTCCTGAGGAAAACGGGAGGGTAACCAGTTTGTTGTATCTAAGAGGTCAAATTTAATAAGGCTTTTCCCCTCCCTGAAAGCTCATGCCTGTAGAGAAAGAGCACCAGAAGGCATGGGCAGAGAGAAAGACCTGGAGAAGCTGTCTTCATAAATTTTCTTCAAAACACAGCTATATGTGTTTTACTCATTCAAGCCTCATTAACTTTCCATTTTTCTTTGTTGTCTAAAATTATTTCAAGGGCGCCTGGGTGGTTCAGTCGGTTAAGCTCCTGCCTTCGGCCCAGGTCATGATCCCAGAGTCCTGGGATCGAGTTCCGCATCAGGCTCCCTGCTCAGCAGGGGGCCTGCTTCTCCCTCTGCCTCTCTCTCTGTCTCTTATGAATAAATAAATAAATAAATCTTAAAAAAATAAATAAAATTATTTCAAAATAAGAAAGTAAGATGAACACATAAATAGGACCTGGTCACACTTATGCACTACTTGTGACCAGAGACATGTCCCTCAAATCACTCTACTGATGCTCCTTCTAATGGAGATGCGCACTGAGCTCTAAGATCCAGACTGTATTTCTGGCTTATTGAGAATATACCTTAAAGACAAACTCGAAACCTTGCCAAAACAAGAGAGAGAAAAATCTTCCATCAATTAGATCACATACTGTCAGAGGTAAGGATTAAGATTTATCTGGTGATCCGTTAGTCATGTTGATAATTGCTAGATATAAAGATGATTTGTCAAAAATTTCTGGAGCATCATATGCTAGTCAATACAACTTTTAACCACATTAATGTAATTTAGTTCCTTTTCACCATGTTAAAGTCTTCTAAGATTGTTTCATTCTTGGTATGATCTTCTACCCATCTGTCATATATTCTACCCATTCAAAGCTCATCACAGTCGGCTGAATAAAGGCTCCCAAGGACATCAGGTCCTCATCCCTGGAACCTGTGAAGATTACCTTATTTGGGAAAAGGGTCTTTGCAGATGTGATTAAATTAAGGGTCTTGGGGTGCCTGGGGGGCTCAGTTGGTTGGGTTTCCAACTCTTGATTTCAGCTCAGGTCGTGATCTCAGGGTTGTGGGATCAAGCCCTGCTTTGGGGCTCCATGCTGAGCACAGAGTCTGCTTATCCCTCGCCCTCCCCCTGCTTCTGTGCTCTCTCTCATGCTCTGTCTCTCTCAAATAAATAAAATCTTTCTTAAAAAATTAAGGGTCTTGAGATAAGGGGATTATCGTGGATTATCCAGGTGGGCCTCAAATCCATCACCAGCATTCTCGGAGGAGACAGACAAGAGAAGCAAAGTTAGACACACAGAGAAGATGATGTGAGGATGGAGGCAGAGGTTGGAGTGATGCGGCCACAAACACAAGGGACAGCAACAGCTACCCAGCAGAAACCGGAAGAGGCGAGAGACAGATTCTCTCCTAGAGCTTCTGGAGAGAGTACAGGCCGGCTGACACCTTGATTTTGGTCCAGTGATACTGATTTTAGACTTCTGGTCTCAGAACTCTGAGAGTATAAATTACTGTTGTTTTAAGCCAAGTTGTTGGTAATTTATCACAGCAGCCACAGGAAACTAATATAGTCACTTTTTAAAAAAATTTTAAGACTTTATTTATTTGAGAGAGAGAGACAGTGAGAGAGGGAACACAAACAGGAGGAGTGGGAGAGGGAGAAGCAGGCTTCCCGCTGAGCAGGGAGCCCGATGCGGGGCTCGATCCCAGGACACTGGGATCATGACCTGAGCCAAAGGCAGACGCTTAACAACTGAGCCACCCAGGCGCCCCATAGTCACATTTTTTCAAATTACATAAAGGGGAAAAAGGAAGGTATTTTTCCACTATCCTATTAATATATATATGTACTTTGAAACAGGATGAAATCAGAGAGGGAGACAAAACATAAGAGACTCTTAATCTCAGGAGACAAACTGAGGGTTGCTGGAGTGGTGGGCGGTGGGAAGGATGGGGTGGCTGGGTGATGGACACTGGGGAGGGTATGTGCTATGGTGAGCGCTGTGAATTGTGTAAGACTGATGAATCACAGACCCGTACCCCTGAAACAAATAATACATTATATGTTAATTTAAAAAATTTATAAGTAAATGTACTTATTTAATATTTAAAAATATATTTCAGTTGTTGGTTGTCTCCATTCAGTTCCTATGTCCACAGGAAGCCCTGTGGTATTCTGTACAAATCTGGAATTTGATTAATGTCAATGGAATGAATAAACAAAGTTGGAAATAATGCCTCACCTTGCGATATCTATTTCTGGCCAAATAACCTCGCAAATAAGACTGAAGAACAATAGTGGCCGATCGTCTTATCTTGTATCTCCTGCGGACTATATACATGCGCCAGTACTTCTGAATAATGGTTGCTGCCTTGGTTCTGCGCAGGAACTTAGTATAGCTGGCCAAAGAGAAGAGGGGTGCACAGTCAGTAATCAGACAAACCCAGGACCACATCCTGTAGAGACTTGAAGCACCAATATATGTTGTTATTGTTAGCATAATAAGTAGTACCTCCATTGCTATTATTCTAATATTGTACATGTTAAATCACTTATATTTGTATGGCAATTTATAGTTCCCCTAAACATTTTTGCATTCATTATCTGATTTGAGTCTTCCCTAACCCTGAAAAGTAGGATGTCCCATATTCCCTGATATGGGACAATAAAGAAAGTGAAGCTCAAAAAGTTTCTCTCTTTCTAGGATGGTGCTCATTACCCCAAGCTATGTCCCCTTTATACAGCTGATGGGCTGTCCACAGTAATCCCATACTTACTTACCACCAGCTTTCTTACATCTGGCCATTGCTAACATGTGATGTTTCTCCCTAATCTATCTGTTTGGGCATAAGTTCTTCACCGTCAATTCATCTCTACTGAGAGTTCTAAATTAAAATTATCCTCACATGTAAATCACAATGAAGTCTCATTCTCCTCTAGATCTTCTCAGTTAATTGCTCCTGAAAACTCCTCGGTGGAATCATTATTAATTAGTACATATTCATGACTTTCAATTTACAGATGATTTCTTCAAGACCACATAAAAGTACAAAAAAATAAAAAATACGGAGGACACAAGTAGGCAGTGTTTTGTAATTTTTTTGAAGATGAATCCAAATGATTCATAATAAGGGTGAGTGAAATTTTATTCTATTTAACTGTCTTGGGAGTAAATCTGTTATTCTTTGAAACTAAGAAGAGGTGGGGTGTTGCCTTCTCAAATATTAAGACCACCGAAAACTGTCATCAGTTGGACAAGGAACCAGGTGAGCCGTCTGAGCTCAGGGGCCGTGAGTCAGGCTGGACAGGCCACCAAGAGACCTACCATCGGGCCTGGTAGCCTCGCACGTATCTCTGCACGGTGATGGCCGCCTTCCGCATGCGCAGGTACTTCTTTCGCAGCAGCCACCCTCGGATGGTCTTCTGGATCCGGATGCAGGCAGCCCTCAGCTTGTCTGCCCTCAGTTTCTCTAGATAGGCCACTTGACCAGCACGGAAAAAGATCTTTGTCTTACCAAACTGGTATTTGTCCTTGTCCTATTTTTTGGAAGAAATTGTACACTCAGAAGAAGAAATGATGACCATATAAATGGTCAATCTTTTCTCCAAAAGAGAAAAAAATAAGTCTAAAATCAGAATCAGTAAAGGGATCAATCTATTAGCTAAAACTTGGGCTACATCACAATTAACTAATGGAGCCAGATTTCTTATCCTAGGCAAGTTGAGCAAATAGAAGGGATTTTTAAGGAAAACTGCAGTTTAAGAGTTATTTTCCAGAATCATTCTACCTGGAAATTATTATCTGAGGCCAAAAATTTGGTTGTGGGTTACATGCAGTTATTATTTGCGTGTTTGGATTTTAAATATCTCAAGGAAATGGAGATGATGACACTCTCTCTGACTGACTCAGGCTGTAAGCATTACATCGGGCTGTATGTTCCGTGAAAAAGCTGAAGGGACAAAAACACCAGCATGAAGAATAAGGCAGGAAGCCACGCACACAAAGTAAGAATTAAACAACAAACAACTTGGCGTATTCTGATCAAGAGTTAAATTTGCAACAGTTGTCTGTTGCCTTTAATCAACAGTATCTGAAAATAAACAAACACAACACTATAAATGTATCTAAAATCCTTCTATGAATTTCAAAACTCCTTTTATAAGAACATAATCACTTGTATTGCTCACTTTGTATTACAAGCAGAGTGGAGCAGTAAATACAGGCATGCATGCTATTTTTGGTCTACCACAGTCTTATCCACCTTATCTAGAAGGATGCAGGTTATTAATCATGCTCATGTCAAAAGAAGAGAAGAATTTATTTATAATAATCACTACCATGATCTGAAATTCTAAGGGAAAACAAAGAAAATCACTTTTCAGGGTAAACAGGTATCTCCTATCTTGTATGTGAACCCAGAAAAATCAGAAATCTCCATATATACCTAAAACATCTAAAACTATTTTAATTTAAATCCATAGAGTTTACATAGTCAGCTTAGCTGGAGACACAAGCAGAGCAAGAAGGTGGTTCCTCCGTCCCTCTCCCTGTCCCATCTCAGCTTCCCCACCCCACCCCTGCTCTCCTCTACCATTAGCCTCCTCTATCACACCCACACCCTGCACAGCCCTGAGCCCGGCCTGGCGTGGTCCAGGTGACAACACGGTCTGGGTGAAGGACTGTCCTTACTTTCTGCTCTCCATTCCCATCTGAACCTAGGTTAGAAAGGTGTTGGTCCAAACCCAAAAGCATGATTCTTTTTACACATTACTAAGAAAGTGGCCTTAGTTCTTCCAAAAAAACCCAAAACAAAAACAAGCTATTATTACCAAAGAAGAGAGATCACATTTACTTAATATTTAGTAATTAGGACTAATTACCTCAAAGTAAGGTAATCCATTCAAACCAGTATAAAACAAGTGAAAATATTTTTTAAAAAAACCTTTCATGAATCTTAAATTCTTCATGAACTAGATTACCTGTTCTCAAAATGGAGTCCTCAGACCAGCATCACAATCACTTGGGAACTCATTAGAAATGCATGTTATTGGGCCCATCCCAGACCTACTGAATCAAAAATTCTGTGGCTGGGGCCCAGCAATCTGTATTTTAACAAGCTGTCCAGATGACTCTGATGCATTCTGAAGTTTAAGAACTCCCTAGTTTGGCATACAAGACTTTTCAAACACCAACCTATGTTTCTTAACCAAATCCCTACCGTCCCATACATCAGTCTTATACTGGAAAAAAAAAACAACAAAAGAAAAAAAAACACTTTACTGTTTTCTGAGCAAATTCTATGCTTTCCTACTTCTTCACACCTTGCTCCCTATTAGGATGTCTTACTTTCATACAATCTTACCAATTCTTCAGGGCCTAACTCCAAACATACCTCTTCCATGGAATTGTTCCTCCTTCCCATAGCACATGCGGCTTTGTCTTCCTCTGATTTCTTTAGTATTTGATAGACACTAAGGCATATTATACTTATCTCTAAAATGCATGCATTTCCAAGAGAGACTATGTTACCTTAGGACAAGACTTGTTTTTTCTTAATCACACAGTATATGGCCTGATATCTTCCATAAATAAGCATGAGATGAACTTTTATCGATAATGATCAATCTCTAAAAGGAGTGTGTCTCAAGTCTGGGTCCAGACCTCTCCAGACCTCACCATCCTGTTCCCTGACAGTAGACCATCCCTTCACTAGGTCTAGCATCCTAAGCACAGGGAGCCTTGACCTCTAAGACACTGTGCCCCCCCACCCTCCCAACCCCAAATAATCTAGATTAGTGGTATTTGGATTCTCCAGGGCTTGCTTTGAAATGCTACAATCACAAGGCCTTTGGCCACTATCTGTTCAGATAAAGTTAAATGAAAATCCTTCTTACCAGTATCAGTTTCTCTAACACATTCTTGCACGTTTGCTTTCTGTCACTCAGCACATCCTTTTGCTTCATTAGGACACGGTAGCGGCTGAAAAATTCTTGGTAAGTCCACCTATATTTATAAAAAAACTCACATCAGCTTATTGGAAGAGGTAAGAATCTCTCCCAGAGGATCCCTTCCATAGGAACCCTGCCACGCTCACCGTGAGGGGAAGCCCGCTGCACTGATGCGGATGGTTTCCAGGACACCACATGCTCTCAGCTGCTGCACTGCCCTCTTCTCGTCAAACCTATGTGAACGGCAGTGATACACAAAGAAGCTTGGCAACAGCCACAAATTACTCTCCCCAGTCCAGAGATCAAACTCTTTTGTAAGGAGCCAGATGGAAAAATTAGAAAAGAAAACATTCAAAAGTTGGAGTGGGGATCACAATGGAGAACTGTGTGTGACAGTGGGGAGGAGACAATTAGCAGTAAAAATAAAGAGCAGAGCCATAAACATTATCTGTACTTCACACCACAAACCTGTAACAAATACCACTGGGCATATTTAAAGAAATCTAACACTCCTCAGTACTTTGCCCATACTCATTAAATGGCTTGGTCTGATGAGCTGTTCTCTTAGTTCTTTAGCTCGCCATATATAGCTTCCGTAGAATAAAGAATGGCCAACTCTGGAGATTTCTCTAAGCACAAATTAAATATGCCCCATCCAGTTATTATTTTTTTAAATATTGGTGTTCTAAAAGTTCTATTCAACTTTGTGTGTACATACAAAGGACTTACAGTGTCCACACCGATATCAATTATTTTTATGTTGTACTATATCTTATATACTTTATTTTACTCTAGACAAATGACATCTTAACATTACACCGACACTAAGAGAGGAAGTAGCAAGGCCTGCCCCTTGCTGGATGGTCACTCTTTGTACTCTCCCAGCTAAGCCCTCAGCACTTTATCTGAGGCTTGTACTATATGTGGTCTTCTCGAGTGTTCTGTCGGCTGTGGGAGATGGAGTTGGCTGATGGAAGGTAACGGCCCCTAAGGTTGTCCAGGAGAGTGGCCCAGGCTGTGGCAGCTTTTTCTGCCTCCCATTGCCTCCGGAAAGCGCTTCTCGGCAATCAGGAGGATATAAGTCTTTCAGAACTGCCCTGCATCTAAGGCAGAACCTCAGAGGGCAGCATTGGCAAGGGGTAGGAAAATGAGCACTCGTACCCTATGCAGTGAGAGTGGGACTTACAACCTTTGGTAAGTGTGCCTAATCTGACCCACAAATTCCCCTTCTAGAAATATATTATCCTAAGAAGATACTCAGGCAAATATACAAGAATGTTTGGCAAAATGTATTTATCATAGCATAGTTGGAACGGTCATCATTTAGGGAATAATTTAAATAAATGATGACATATCTATATGATGAGATACTATGTAGTCATTAAAATGATGATGTGGATTTTTATTTACTAATATGTAAAGCATCCACAATTTATTAAGTTAAAAGCAGATACAAAACCACAATTATAGCACAAGCCCCTTTTATTAGTGTCTCTCTCGCTCGCACACACACACACACACACCACAGCAGAGAAGAAAGGGATATTGGTTGGTCAAGAAGGATGTATGTGAGTTAATACCAGTTATCCCTTAGTGTATAATGAATGTTTTTCAATTTTTTATGCTATTTTATATTTTTTAAAACCTGTTTTTACAATGCATGTGCATTACTTTTAAAATTAGCGAAAAACTGCCATTTTGAGGAAAAAAAGAAAAATTTCCCCCTCATACATTGTATTTGATGTAGGGCAAGACATTTGGTAATAGTAGACAGGCTCTGATGATTTCAACAGCTGGAAAGTAGCAGAGAGAACTGTGAACCTTTGCCAAAGCAGCCTTATTCCACCGGGCTCTGGTTTTAACTAATGCCCAAATTAACAAAAGCCCAGAAGGATCTTGAATTAAAGTAAATTCAAAACAGAAAGTAGAACTAGAAATGCTGGGCGCCTGGGTGGCTCAGTCATTAAGCGTCTGCCTTCGGCTCAGGTCATGATCCCAGAGTCCTGGGATCGAGTCCCGCATTGGGCTCCCTGCTCCATGGGAAGCCTGCTTCTCCCTCTCCCACTCCCCCTGCTTGTGTTCCTTCTCTTGCTGTGTCTCTCTCTGTCAAAAAAATAGACTCTTTAAAAAAAAAAAAGAACTAGAAATGCCTGGTTGACCTCAACTTTTAAAATCTTCAAAAGGCCAGCTACGAATTTATTATCACATTCTCCAAAGGAAATGAAAACTTTAAAAAAAAAATCTATTAACTAGTGATTTCCCTCTACAAGACATGAAGATGTACCCGAATATTTTTTTTCCTTCTGTTAGTATGGGAATCCTTATGAGACTCGGATGCTTCTTAATTCAGTAGTTGAGAAATACTTACGTGAATGGGAACTTGAAGTCATTCGGTTTAATGCAGCGCACATAGTGAGGGGTAGTGGCATTGAGGGTCTCCATAAGCAGGTGAAGGGAGTTTCGGAACTGCATGAAAAACAGAAGAGAAAGGGCCATCAAGTTTTATCAAAATCGATGTTGTAAAAACAATTTAAAAATTTTTCCAATGACACTAATGGAGATTTGGAGATGATTCTGCCTCCTGTGAACTTGACCCAGCCTCAGAAGGGGGCTGCTACTAAATAAGCATATAGGGCTTTAGGTTAAAATTTGCTTAAACTCTGCCGTTTATATGCTTATTCTACTAAATATACATTTGTTCTCCTCCCACCACTTTTCCTTGCCACTCTTTTCTACAGACTTATTTTCTTAGAGCTGTTTTAGGTTCACAGCAAAATTAATTGAAGAAGGATTTTCCATACACCCCCTGCCCCATCGCAAGCACCAGCTCCCCAATTATCAGTACCCCCAACAGTGCAGTACACTTGTTAAGACTGATGAACATGCTCTGACAAATCACAGCCACCCAAAGTCCATCACTTACATCAGAGTTCACCCCCTCCTTTAACATAGGCTCCTGTAGCTTTCTGTTGTGAACTCAGAATTTTGACTAAAAATATAATCTTACTTGAAGAATATTAAGTCCATTTATCATGTACACTGGGAATTCTGCCACAAGAGACTGAAAAAGTAGCAGGTGACTTCCAAGAGCGCAAGGAATGAGCAGGAGGGTGGGAGAAAACAGCCACCTTGGGGCTACCAACAGCGACATGAGGTCAAGCCTGGAGGCTCCAAACCTGTGTTGGGCCCTGCTTCCTATTTCACCTGGGCACACGGTCCCACACACGGGAAAGCAAACTGACTCGCCTCCTGTCCAGAGCCCCCAGCCTTGGTCAGGAACTGTGCATGTGTGTAGTATTTCCCACGCCCCACAGAGCCGAGGACATTGAAGAAAAGAGAGTGCTCTGCTCCTGCACTGAGGGAGCTGGTGCTCTGTACAAATACAGAGAGGAAATGGCCAGAGGACAAACCAAAGGCAGCAGTGGTCTGCGAGGGAGGATATGCACTATAAAAAACAAGACCTAGAGAAGATTATTTTGGGACAGGCTTAAGCAGAGTCATGGGTCTAAAGCTGGGTGGAGAGAGCAGGAGGGGATGGTGTTACGTGTTCTCATAGTAAGAGCTCTAGCCTTTCCCCACCTGAGGACCCCACCTGGGGGACTGACAGAGGAAGACCTGAGGCTTCAACTGAGCTTGAGGGGAAGGAGCCCTGCAGTGGCAGCTCCCCAGAACTCACCTGGTGCCCTACTGTTTTCTTGTGCTCTTTGGCCGCCTGGCCTGGTCTGCCTTTGGTGGGCTTTGCAGGAATACGAGTGAGGGGCATTCGCCCTGACGAGGTGGCTGATGTTGGACTGATGGCCTTCTCATCATCTTGAAATAATTCTGGTAGCATCTTAAACTGAGTCAGAAACAATAAAAGATAATTACACTCTAAATAAACTCAAGTGTAAACCTTCACAGAAGACTTGGAATCCACAGGGCTTCCCTTCCTTCAGTAACCCTTTCCAAAGTCTCATTCGAGAAATAATCAATATCTGTGTTAGGAAACAAAGACATGAGAGGAAGGTGACACCAATGCTACAAAAATATAGGAGGAAAAAATGCAGTGATTATATCGCCTTCTTTGTGGGAAACAAAATCAAAACTACTCCCCTAACACTTGAAATCCTAATCTACAGAAAATGGCCACTATCAACATATTACTGGTCTTGAACTATAATTATTTTATAAGCAAAACACTAACGGAAAGTCCTATCTTATTACTTCAGTTCCACAAAATATTTTATCATCATGCTTCATTTGTCTACCTACTAACTCAAATGGTGAGCACCAGCTAAACAAAATCCACTGAAAATCTCAGCAAGAAGGGTGTCACAAACTAATTCTCCAATAAGATTAAAAAATAATCATAAATTAATAATTTTTGGAAAATAACACAGATTTATAAGGAAAAAAATTAAAAACCCTGCTCTTGTCCTGTATCCTTTTATATTTGTTAAGGGATTGATAACTTGATTGCATAATTCCTGCAATCCATTTTGTGTTGTATCAGATTAGCACTATGAAAGATTATTAAAAGATCTGGCATTTAACAAGTGGATAGATGGTATTAGTCAGTATGGAAGGGAGAAATTTTATGGAACGAAAGAGACTTCAAACTAACCTACAGGAACATCTTGACATACGTATATATCTTTTCAACAGTGACACATTCCGCATTAAGTAAATCCTTCAAATTAAATTACAACTACCTATTATTTGTCTAATAATTTCAGAGTATCTTCAGAAGAAATAATTTTCTTAGAACAGTGCTTCCATTAAAAAACAAAATCAGAGAATTTCATTTGCTCTTAATGTGTATTTAATCATAAGGGTAATTTAGGAAATAACTCATGATGTATAAAATAAATTGTTATACAAAACATACCAATAATGGTTGCTTGCTACACAAATGAATGTATCCCTTTTATAGAAAAAATAATATATTCCAGCTTGGTTGGCTATAAAGAGGAAAACATGTTGCACCACTATCTTGTATTACAATGTTAAAGCTGTGTTGCAAAGGGGAAAAATAAGAGTCTCTAATAGACTTGATTTGAAAACCCAAGCTATGTGTATCATGCACCATCCCCCAGCTCCAGCTGCAACAATGCTACAGACTGCAATTACTCCAAATGATTCCTCAGAACCCATAGCTACCTTGTGATAATTAAGGATCCACTAGCCAATAAGAAAGTTAGTCAGAAGAAAGACACGACTGATTACCGGTACCTGGGGAATAAGAACCTGTGAATGTTCCATTTAAGCTAAATTACCTAGGCAGAGTAGTGACACTAGAATTTTATGGTTTTCATCACTATTCATAAATAGAAATAATTTATAATCTAACTGAATAGTACTCCGGGATTGGCACTAGGAGAGAATTTTCTCCTATACATCAGTCCTATAAGCTATAAAGCATTAATGCCCAGTGCTTATGAGTGTAAGTAAAAAACTGACAGACACTTACAGAACTCAGTCATTATTTTTCTGAGGGTTAAAACTGGAACTTAGTCTTGGCCAACAGACACATGAAAAAATGCTCAATATCACTCGGCATCAGGGAAATACAAATCAAAACCATAATGCGATACCACCTCACACCAGTCAAAATGGCTAAAATTAACAAGACAGGAAGTGACAGATGTTGGTGAGGATGTGGAATATTACTCAGACATCAAAAAAAAAAATGAAATAATGCCATTTGCAACGGCATGGAGGGAACTAGAGGGTATTATGCTAAGTGAAATAAGTCAATCAGAGAAAGACAATTATCATATGATCTCACTGATACGTGGAATTTAAGAAACAAAACAGAGGACCATAGGGGAAGAGAGGAAAAAATAAAACAAGATGAAACCAGAGAGGGAGACAAACCATAAGATGCTCTTAACCATAGGAAACAAACTGAGGTTTGCTGGAGGGGAGGGAGGTGGAGGGATGGGGGAAATTAAGGAGGGCATGTGATGTGACGAGCACTGGGTATTACATAAGACTGATGAATCACAGGCCTGTACCTCTGAAACCGATAACACATTATATGTTAATTAATTGAATTTAAATTTAAAAATGTTTATAGAATATTCCCACAGAACTTAAAAAGACTATCTCAGAATAAACTAGGAAAACAAAAGTGCTGGTCAGTAGTCTAGATTCACATGAGTAATTATAGATTTTTAATGAATATCTGAATATTCATTTTGTTAAACTAAGTTTAGTTTCAATTAATTTGAGTGCATAAGGCCATGTTTCCAGTGCATCCGTTTAAAATGATACAGTGGGGCGCCTTGGTGGCTCAGTTGGTTGAGCATCTGATTCTTGATTTCAGCTCAGGTCATGATCTCAGGGTCCTGGGATCGAGCCCCAAGTCATGTGCCCCACTCATTGGGGAGTCTGTTTGTCTCCCTCTCCCTCTGCCCCCCAACCCCGCTAGTGCTCTCTCTGTTTCTCTCTAAAATAAATAAATAATTCTTTAAAAATACATACATACATACATACATAAATAATGCAGCAAAAAACCTGTTTTCTCTCATAGTCTCTCACAAAGGCACAAGAGAGTCTAGAACCACTGTGGAGACAACAATTTCACATAAAACTGAAAGACAACATTGCATAGTGGTTAAGAGCAGACTCTGAGCCAGACAGCTTGTGTTTTAATTTGGCTTGAAAACTTATTAGCTATGAAATCTCTGTGCTTCAGTTCCCTCATCTGTAAAATGGGAGTAATGATTATATCACCTCATTATAAAAATTACATGAGTTAACATTTGTATTTAAAACAATACCTAACACACAGTTATGTATTTGATAAATTAAAAACTAATAGTAAATCTGATTTTGTTAGAAAAATCATTATTGTTAAAAAACTAATGCTTAAAAAAAACAAAAAAACTAATGCATAAGTAATTAACACTTTAATGAATATATCCTGATTACAGAAAGCCTACATTGTTACCTTGCTGGATTTCAGAACTTTGATTTGTTCTTCAAAAACAGTGTCTTTATTCTTTTCCAAAAAACCTTCACACTGGTATTCCACCTGAAAACACATGCAAAAATCTTCTTAACTAACAGACTTTTGAACAAATATTATAATCATTAACAACAAAAATATATTAGGTTCAGGCTATATGACTGGTTCTCAGCAAATTGGTTATGAGTTTTATTCTAAGAAACCAGTACCATTCTTGGGAAGAAGTATGTTAACTCTAGAGTAAGACTCCTCAAATACTGCTTTTCCTAGGGAACAGTGGTAGGGCTAACTAGTGATGGTCTAAAAGATCCCCCCAAGTCATAGGTAAGCAGACTCCTAAGAAGTTGACTGTCTTCTCCCACGCTGACTCAATCAGTCTCTATGCTGACCCCTCCAAGGTTTTCAGCAATCTGATGCATCAACTGTAATCAAACACATTAACATTTCTACACTGAAGTATGCAAATATCCAGCCTAAGTGAGATAAAGACGATACAGAACCTCATATTAGTTCAAGTCAGAGATCAGGTCTAGACATAAAATGAATTATGAAGACTTTTTAGTTTTGAGTTTCTTGGATTTCAGAATTATAGAGGATTGCAGGCTCATATTTATTTCATAATATAATTCCATTTAGGTTAAAGGAAGAGAAAACCAACAAAGCAACACTGAAAAATACTTTTCCTCTAAGACACTAAAGAATGCAAGTTTCAGCAAAGATAAAAATGATATCTCTTGACTATCAATTTTTTCCTCTTTGAACTTAAATATTCAAAAAGAAAAAAGATAATAAACATTCCTTACTTTGTCAGCAAAATGTTGGATGATGAAAGCTTTGTTTGATAGACGGGGCTTTTCAAAGAGTGCACATTTGTTCAAATGTGTGTTGTACAATTTTTGGGCCCAAGTGTCATCTGTGCCCTTAGGCATCTATATTCAAGGGAGAAAAGAAACAACAACAACAACAACAAAATAAGGTGAAAATTGTTATAAGGCTCTTCTGAGGCATCAACCAAAAGACCATTTTTTGGTTTTTCTAACAACTTTTATATGCAATTAGGAGCTCATTCCTCCCACATCACTCTGTTAGATGCCAAAACCTAATTACTAATGAAAAGCAATGACTGTGACCTTCTTATGGATGACTCAGCCCAATCTTTGGGCAACTCAATCTGTCTATACCAGGAATCATCAAATATTCTACCTGCTTTTAAAACAACTTCACAAATAAAAGATGAACTATCATGATTTTATGTGTGTGTGTGTGTGTGTGTGTGTGTTTTTAGGTAAGCTATATGCCCAATGTGGGGCTTGAACTCATGACCCCCTAAGATGAAGAGTCGCATGCTCTAGCGACTAAGCCTGCCAGGTGCTCCATATCAGGTATTTTCTTAAATTTGTTAAATAAAGGTAATATATGCACACAGTGAAATATTTTCATAATTCAGAAAGGTTTAAAATGAAGAAAATATATTTAAAATAAATATAATTATATTTATGGCCACTAGGTTCTTACTCATTTTTGTTATTGTAAAAATGGCCACAATTACTTCTTTTACATATATATCTTGGATACTTTTGCAAGTATATTCATAGGGTGAACTCCAGCAGTTCCACTGTTGGGTCCAAAGGTACATGTGCTTATAATTTTGATGAATATTGTCAAATTTCCTCAAAAATATGCTGTATTCACTCACATCCTACCATAAATGAATGGTATTATCAAATTTAAACTCACCTATCTGGGGCGCCTGGGTGGCTCAGTTGGTTAAACGTCCGACCCTTGATTTCAGCTCAGGTCATGATCCCAGGGTCCTGGGATCGAGCCCCATGTTGGGCTCCAGCCCCGTGTTGGGCTCCCTGCTCAGCGCGGAGTCGGCTTGAGATTCTCTCTATCCCTCTCCCTCTGCCCCTGCCCCAGCTCACATGCATTCTCTCTCTCAAAAAAAATAATAAAATCTTAAAAGAAAAAAAAACTTGCCTGTCTGATAAGTAAAAACCAGTATCCCATTTTTGGTTTGATATGCATTTTATTTAATTTCAAGTGAAACTGAGCATTATACTCATTCTTATTGTTGTAGGAAATCTGGATGCTTAGGAGATCAATCTATGGTATAATTTATGACATATAAACTAAAGAGGAGTTAAGAGAAAGGATAGGTTATTTGTCTAAGATCACTCAGTTAGCAGTAAAGCTGGAGATCCATTATTTTCCCAACGTGTGGGTCTTCAAATATTAAAGCTAACACTCCCTTTCTACCATATATATCAGTGATAAAGAACAAGCAGTCAATTTTAAAATCATGGATATTTAGGACTATTATTTAAAATATCTTTTGTACAATTTCTTGCATTTCTTTAAATATGTCATAACACTGAACAAAAAAGTACCAAATATAACAAAGGTGGCTAACATTGGTAAGCAGTTGGGTGCCTGGGTGGCTCAGCTGGTTAAGCGACTGCCTTCGGCTCAGGTCATGATCCTGGAGTCCCGGGATCGAGTCCCACATCGGGCTCCGTGCTCAGCAGGGAGTCTGCTTCTCCCTCTGACCCTCTTCCTTCTCATGCTCTCTATCTCTCATTCTCTCTCTCTCAAATAAATAAATAAAATCTTTAAAAAAAAAAAAACATTGGTAAGCAGTTGTGTCTAATGTCAATTTTTCACATAACTGAGAAGCGACTGAAAAGAGAAAGGAAATTCTCCAAGTTTCTTTTTTTTTTAGATTTTTAAAAAAGATTTATTTATTTGAGAGAGAGAGAGAGTGCAAGTGGTAGGGGAGGGACGGAGGGAGAGGGAGAGAATCCTCAAGCAGACTCCCTGCTGAGCACGGAGCCTGACGTGGGGTTCAATCCCAGGGCCCCAAGATCATGACCTGAGTTGAAATCAAGAGTCAGCCACTCAACCAACTGAGCCACCCAGGTGCCCCAAAATTCTCCAAGTTTCGACTATATTTAGAACCCTTTGGGTCTAGTGACCTTTCAGAATGCAAGTATGGTGATCTCTCACTCGTGGCCACCGTGACACCTCATGGTATACTAATGAATCTCTGCTTAAACCCACTGACCTCTGACCTTGACATATCTCTTGATAGACTAGGTACGTCAGAAAATCATATTTACCTTGCATTCCTCATCCAGCAAATCTAGAATGCCCAGTTTAGATTCTATAAGATTAATGCAAGGCTGATTATCATAAAAATCTATGAGTGTCCATGGAATTTGTTCCTTCATATATTCTTCCTGTTCTAATTTGAAGACATGCTGAAATGAAAAAGAAAAAAAAAACTGGCATTACTGTATCATTATAAGTAATGTTAGTCAAGAAACAACATTTATAGAAAACACTCTAAGAGGATACCAACATAATATGAGATAGTCCATGGCTTCCAGCAACAATCTTGTGAGAGAAACATGTTTTACACACGGAGAGTGATATAAAAAGCAAATAAAAACCACAGATAGTAAAGCCTCAGCTATATAGGATGCTTGGTAAACAAGTAAATCTAGGTATGTAGATGTGTTAAACAGCTGACAAATGTAGGAATCTTCAATTTTTTTTATATGTATACATCCAATGCTGCACAATATACTTTTTGGCCTCAAATTATTGCACAGTGCTGCTAATAATGCCTTAGCTGGCCTTGGACTATGCAGAGCAGATGCCCCTTAGACTACTGAACCATGCCGGGTGACGCTTACAGCACAGCAAAGTAATTCTCTTAAGGTACAGTGATGTTGAAGTTCACGTGCCTCAGAATTAGATAACAGTGTTTTATGTCTGCCTCTATTATTTTCCACAGTCAGGGGATCTACAGCTCAATTTTCTGAATTCTACATCCAATGCTGCAAGCAGCTGCAACAAGGACCAATCCATTGCTCTTTCTGCTAAATGTTTTAGCCACCATCCTCACCATTGCTTCTAATCCCCATTCGCTCATTTAAACAAAAATATATATCGACCGTCTACTATGTGCCAGTCACTGCACACCATTAACAAAGTAGATGTGGGTTCTGCCCTCAGGGAGTTTAACTAGTGGGAAACACAGACAGAAATCAAATAATCACAAGGAATCACAAACTGTAGTAATTTTACAGAGGAAAATAATGTAAGCTATGAGAGCAAGAATCCAAGAATCCTCATCCAGTTTGGATATAGGGTGGTGAGGAAAGGCTTTCCTCCTATCACTCCTTCCTGTGTGATAGGAGCTCTGCAGATGAATGATTGTTAAGTTAGTCTAGATGGAAGGGCAATCCAATCCCTGATACAGTTCTTGCTTCAGGCTGCCCAACCAATATAGCAATCCACAATTTCTAGTGTCTATAAGATGTTAATGACCTCTACTCTTTGTTCTTGGGGATTTCTGCTTTCCTTTGTTCTTTTGTGTCCCTTCTTCTCTCAGATATTTTGATGCTTTTTCTGGAAAGAAGAGCCCCCTGTGACTTTGACCAAACAACACATATTTTCTAGGACCCGAAGACCCATGAAACTTAGGTGTCACCAAGATTTCTGATACATATTCTCCTTGTGCACTTGGAACTTTCTCACTTTATTCTGTACTTATTATAATGCCCCTCTTGGCTCATTTGCAGCATTTACCAGCTGCAATAAGCTTCAGCAATTTAAAAAAAAAAACAAACAAAATGGTCACCCATATGAATATTTATGTCATGTTGATCAGAAAGCAAATTTCTTCTGCTCTTATGATGAATGAGAAGGCAAAGAGGGCACGTGTCAGCAGGATGCCCTGACTGATGGCACCAATATTTTCCAAAGCAATGAGCCCTGTTCTTTTTTTAATTCAATAATTTATATGCAATCTCCACACTGACAGAAACACTGATCCAGATTTTAAATAGAGTTTGTTTCTTATACACATTTCTATGCCTAGTTTGGAAAAGTCCATGAGGCCTCAGAAATTTTGGATACTCAATTGTCAAAAAGAAAATGTGGGCATGAGCTAGAGATCCTTGGTCAATATGTAATGACTGCGAGCTGTAAAAATGCCGATCATCATGTTTTTCATGCCCACTGCACCACCCACAATCCCTGCCAACGGAGTGGCCCAAAGCAGCCAAGTTCTTTACTGGGAAACCCCATCTTCCTAGTCACAGCTAGTCAAATGCTAGAGATCTGTGATGGAAAAAATGAATGAAGTTAACCAGATTCTCTTTCTCAGGTGTAAGAATTTTTATATGGGTGAGAGGAGAGGGGTGCCTGGGTGGCTCAGTCGGTTAGGCGTCCAACTCTTGATTTCAGCTCAAGTCATGATCCCAGGGTTGTGGGATCAAGCCCCGCATTGGGCTCTGTGCTTGGTGTGGAGCCTGCTTCAGATTTTCTCTCTCTTTCTCTCTCTGCTCCTCCCCTTGCTCTCCCTCTCTCTCCAGGGCCAGGGCAGGGGTGGGGAGAGGATGAGAGGAGCAATCCAACCACTGCTGGGTTCACAGGGAGCCTGAAGTGATTGAGGAAGCAGAAACCTTGAGAAAATATATACAAAATAAAAGGGAAGAATAAGTCATCTGATAGTAAGAGGGAGTGGAGCAGCTATGCAGAGAGAAGCTAAGATGCAGTATAGTGTGTGTGTGTGAGAGAGAGACAGAGAAGGACAAACAGCATTGACAGAGGCAGAGGGAAAGAGAAAGAGAAACAAGAGAGTCAGAAACACACATGCAAAGACATGGGGTCCTTGTCAAACAGACAGATGAGCCAATCCCTAATGAGGGCAGTGTTGGTTCCTCATATTTACAGTCATCTTGTGCCAAAACATACTAGGAAAGAGCCGGGGCTGTGGATGATTAAAGTATTAATCTCAGTAAAACCTTGAAAAAGATGATGCTCAGTTTAGTCTCTGATAGGTTTTTATTAATGTTTCTTATGTAAAGATGAGAAATACACCAATCACATTCTTATGGAAACAGTCATAAGCTTAAGGCTTGAAGATCACCTCTGCATTATTTCACTGTGCTAAGTAGCTTATTAACTTGCTAAATAAAGATGGTCCAAATTTTCATCAGAGTATATGCAATATTTTTTAAAAATCAAACAGTCTGGGGCGCCTGGGTGGCTCAGTTGGTTAAGCGACTGCCTTCGGCTCAGGTCATGATCCTGGAGTCCTAGGATCGAGTCTCACATCGGACTCCCTGCTCAGCAGGGAGTCTGCTTCTCCCTCGGACCCTCTTCTCTCTCATGCTCTCATTCTCTCTCTCTCAAATAAATAAATAAGATCTTTAAAAAAAAAATCAAACAGTCTGAAGGTTTGATGATGACAAGCAACAATCCCTTGTCCCATCCCTCAACCCAGTCTCACTCTCTGGAGGAAGCCATTTTTAACTTCCTTAGTTATTTCTTCTGATATTTACCTCTAAAGAATATGTTTATCCACTATTTTTTTATGTATTCGTTGGAAACATCATCTATTGATTTCTTGAAGAGACAGATGAGGCTAAATTCATATATATCACCTCTCTACTGTGCCCCTCCCCAGCCCTCCCAATATTACTACTTTTAGTTCTTCTGATTTTTACTAATTTTGTAACTTAAAATACCCTTAAATTTCTATTTTTTGTTCATTAACTATAGACCATGCCACTTGTCCTCTCTCTTTATAAAATGAGGATACTAAGGGCTCTTTTCCTGTCCTTCAGCTCTCTTCTCTTCCATCTTCAGCTTCTATGGGTGACTTTTTTGTTTTTTGTTTTGTTTTTTGGGTGACTCATTTTTAAGATTTTATCTAGAGAGAGACACAGCGAGAGAGGGAACACAAGCAGGGGGGAGTGGGAGAGGGAGAAGCAGGCTTCCCACTGAGCAAAGAGCCCGATGCAGGGCTTGATCCCAGGACCCTGGGACCATGACCTGAGCCGAAGACAGATGCTTAACAACTGAGCCACCTAGGTGCCCCTGGGTGACTCATTTTTAATATCCTCTTTCATCACTACTAATAACCATCCCTAATCTTGCACTTAGAACTGTACCTGGCATGTGTTGATAACTTTACATATCCTAACTCATTTAATCTATACAACCATATTGCAGTAGGTACTATCATTATCCCCATTATACAGATGAGGAGACTAGGGCCCAGGAGGGTCAATTAACTTGCCCAAGGTCGCATGAATAATCAATGCAGAATGCAATTCCAACCCAAGCAGTTTACTTTGGAGGTCTATGATCTTCACTATTACAATCTACTGCCCCTCATTTTTAAATATCCTGAAATTCCCCAATACCATGATAATGCTTGATGATATTTGATATTACTACTCCACAAAAGCCATTCTCAAAATATTCCCATTGCCACTGTTGTGGTGAATGTCTTAGACTATTGAAAAGAGAGTATATAAAATAGAATATGTAAAAAAAATACATAGAAAAGAGAGTGCGTTCTGATTTTTCATGCTGGCATCTTGCGTATACAGCAAGTAGGAGTTAAGATAGTCTTCACTCTACAGGAACAACACACTGAAGGATATCCTGGGCTCCAAACTTCAAACTGCCTATGTTACTACCTAACACACTCTCTGCTTCCATCACTCAATTTATTTCAACAAAATTTTTACTATTCCCAGGTTGTAATCTGAAGATCACCTTGAATCCTATCTGGGCCATACACCTTTCTTTAACATTGCACTCATTTATTAATCATAAGTTCCTCAGCAGCTCAGCTGTTCTAAAGCCCACATAATAATTGCAATTTACAACCTCATTTCAGAAACTAGACTTAAAACACAGAGTGGGAATTCAAAAGAATTAACTTATAAGAGAAATTGGTTGAAAAAGAAAATTCTTACCATATTGAATTGTTGTTGTAGTTTTTCATTTGCATAATTTATGCAAAACTGTTCAAAACTATTTATCTCAAATGTTTCAAATCTGTAAAACCAAAAATAATATGTGAAGAAGAGAAAAAGAAACAAACAGCTTTTTAAAATATTCAAAATGTGCCCATTAGAAAGAAAGAAATGGGAAATTTCTCAACATTCTGAAACCTTTTTTCCACATCAGTGAAGATAAAGGTTTATAAATCAGTAACATGGAATCTATACCCAGCAGATAGGCATCAGCCACATAGCAGAGAGATTTTTTTAAAGGCTCCAGCATGCAGAGGTATGTATATATGTATTTATTTATTTTATTACTATTTTTTTAGAGGTATTTAACAGTATGAGTTTTTGAGGGCTAATTCATCCCCAGGTGGGGAACAATCAGAATTATGATAAACCTATTGCTCTTGTCAATTTACAGATTCAGTGTCTAAATATTCACATAAAAGAGAACTGGGAACAGAGATCTCATAGGTTCTTTTGAAAAACTAAACAATAAAAAACATTAGGCATTAAAAAGCAGAAATGTATAGGAAAGGTATTAACAGCTAAAGGAGGGTACCCAGAGGGGCGCCTGGGTGGCTCAGTGGTTAAGCGTCAGCCTTCAACTCAGGTTATGATTCCGGAGCCTCAGGATCGAGGCCTGCATTGGGTTCCCTGCTTATCTGGGAGTCTGCTTCTCCCTCTGGCCCTCCCCCTGCTCATGCTCTCTCTCGCTCTCTCTCTTTCAAATAAATAAATAAAATCTTTAAAGGAGGGTACCCAGAGAAGGCAAACTAGCAAATGAAATAAGATTTTTAGAAATGCTCTTCTAATTTTTTCTCCTTACCAGTAGGAGACAGAATCTAGTACCCACTCAGAATTACTAGATAATCTCTAGAAAGAAATGCTCTGTGGCTGACCATTAAGCCAAATACACTTACCCATATATGTCCAGTACTCCAATAAAAGAGTGTTGTTTGACAGCAGAATGGAGGGCCTGATTGACATGATCTACAATCCAGCTAAAGAGCTTGGCATAAATGTGCTTGGCCAAAGCATCACGGGCATTCGTGGCCTGAAGCTTCGAGATGGGCTTGATATATGTCTCTGTGGCGGTAGCCAGTTTCCGATGGCAGAGCCAGTGACACATCTCTTCATAGTCCACGCCCATAAGGTCAGAGAAGATGCTGAGAGGTTCATGCTTGGGCTGACAAAAGAGAGTGGGTTATTTCCTATGACCAAATCAATCAAATAAGAATTTACTAAAAAAACACTAACAAAGAAGTAACAAATAAAACCCAGCAATTTCTTTGTTATAATGAACACGCAGATCACTTGAAGCTGGTCGGTGATAATAATCACAGTCATCCATTAGACCAGCATCTAGACAGCATTTTATAACCTCTCCTAGGGCTCGTTTCACAAACTACATCTTCTTTTGTCTCTTTGCTGTTATTTGTTTGTATCTGTCTCCAGGCACCTTCATTCAGTCAGTTGATTAGAAGACCTGTCAGCTTGTCAACAAATATTTACTGAGTGCCTACAATATGCCAGTAAATAAAACCAAACATTGCCCCTATCTTCCTAGAACTTACAGTCACTAGGAGAAATGGATATTAGTCAAACAACTGCTCCCTAACATGTAAAATTACTGCAGAGAACAAGGTACTATCCTATGATTCCATATGAAAGGAGTGTGCTCTACTCAGGAGGCAGGCGCCAGTTGCCTTGAGAAACAGAGTTGAAATCTGAAAGATGGGAAAGTATTAACTCGGTGAAAGGGGGAAGAAAGGGTCTTCAAGCTGAGGGCACAGCTGGTATAAAAGTCCTGTGGTGGGAGAAAACTATAGTATGGGGGACTAACGCTGAGTGAGGGAGAAAATATCTGAGATGAAGCCAGAGAGACAGGCAGAGGCTACACCATGGCTGATCTTTATCCTGAGAGCAAAGGGAAGCTGCAGAAGGGTTTGAAATAGATAACTTGAGAGTTATTTGCATGACTTCTTAGACGAGAATGATTAGAATCTCTTTAATGACTTATATATCCCTACCCCCTACAAGGTCTTCCATAGGCCTTGCATTGAGGAGACATTCAATAAAAACTTGTTTAGTTTGATCCACATGAGTGCATTATATTTGTGAACATCTTCACTCACATGTTTCAGTTGACTCTGATGACATTCCTGGGGAAGAGCCAGGATGAACATCCCTATCACTATATGACTGAAATCCAAGAGGACAGCTTGTCAAACATCACACGGCCAGTGTTTGTCAGTGTTGTCATTAGAACCTGGGTGTCCTGGCACCCTCACCTCCTGACCCTTCCCACTGAAGCAGTCCCTTCCTTCCTTCATCTCTCCTTCTCCCAAGTGATCAATTCAGATACAAACTAGCATCATTACCAACAGCATGCTACAGCTCCCTTAAATAAGCAGCTAATTTCATTTGTATAAATATGAACGATTTGACCTCAGTACTCTCTAAACATACTCTATTTGAATGGCATTACCATACTATTAGATCGTGGCTGTAAACTTTTTTGTTCAAATTTTCTTTACTTTACTAATTTTTAGACTTCTTCATTTATCTCTTCTCTTTATCTGAGAGAAGTCAATGATCTCCCACTATGATAGAGCTGTCTATTTCTTCTTTTGGGTTTCTGTTGATTTTTGCTTTATATATCTTAAGTCTATGCCATTAAGTACATGAAAGTTTAGAAGCATTACATCTTCCTGATGAATAAAATCTCTATTATTACATAGTACTCTATTTACCTCTAGTATTGCTTCTGGTCCCAAACTCTATTTTGTCCAATATCGATATAGGCTCTGCCAGGTTTTTTCTAGCAACTATGATGTATCTTTTCTAAACTTTTCATTTTCAAACTTTCTGTACCTTTATGTTTTAGGAATGCTATTTCAAAAGTATATAGATGAATTCCTAAACCAGTTATCCAGTTGTTATCTAGTACTCTAGTTCTATATTTTTAGGGGGAACAGGGGCTGATGATTCTCTTTACTTTTTTTAACTTTTTCTTCTGAACTAATTTTAGACTAAAAGTTACAAGAGCAGTACAAAGAAATCCCTTCACCCAGATTCCCTAAATATTAACATTTTACCACGTTTGCTTGTATCATTCTCTCTCCTTCACATACATGTACATACACATTAATTTTTTAGAACCTTTGAGAGTGGAGTGGGAGGAAAAAAAAAAACAGAAAACCTTTGAGAGAAGTTCCAAGCATGATGCCATTTTAGTCCTAAATATTTCAATGTGCAGTATCACCAAGAGAATTAGAAAACTGGCAATGACACAACTCTATTTAATCTAACCTATAGATCTAATTCAATTTTTTTTCTGGTTGATCTAATCAATCTCTGCACAGGAGTGGGGGGATATTTTTATAGTCCAGGATCGAGTCTAAGTTCATACACTGATTTTAGTTGCCATGTTTCACTAGCCTCCTTTAATCTCAACAGCTTTTCATTCTTTTTTTTTTGTCTTTTGTGACCTTGACATTTTTGACTAGGATGTCCCTCAATGCAGGTATGCATGACGCTGCCTCATGATTAGATTTGGGTCATGCCTTCTCGGCAGGAATACCAGGGAAGTGATGTTGTGCTCTCAGTTCACCATATCAGAAGTTATATAATGTTCAACAGTCATTTCCCCAAAGAAGACATACAGATGGCCAACAGACACATGAAAAGATGCTCAACATCACTCATCACCAGGGAAATGCAAATCAAAACTACAGTGAGAGGGGTGCCTGGGTGGCTCAGTCATTAAGCGTCTGCCTTCGGCTCAGGTCATGATCCCAGGGTCCTGGGATTGAGCCCCACATCGGGTTCCCTGCTCAGTGGGAAGCCTGCTTCTCCCTCTCCCACTCTCCCTGATTGTGTTCCCTCTCTTTCTGTCAAAATAAATAAATAAAATCTTTAAAAAAAAAAAAACAACTACAATGAGATATCACTGTATCACTGCACACCTGTCAGAATAGCTAAGTTCAAAAACACAAGAAACAACAAGTGTTGGCAAGGATATGGAGAAAAAAGAACCCACACGCATTGCTGGTGGGAATGTAAACTCATGCAGCCACTCTGGAAAACAGTATGGAATAAGTTAAAATTAGAGTTTCCAGAAAACACTCTGGAAAAAAGTTAAAAATAGAACTACCCTGTGATCCAGTAATCACACTACTGAGTATTTACCCAAAAAATGCAAAAACACTAATTTGAAGGGATACATGCACCCCGATATTTATTGCAGTATTATTTACAATAGCCCAAGAAACAGACTCTTATTAAGAACAAACTGATGTTACCAAAGTGAAGGTGGGTGGGGGGAAGGGTGAAACAGGTGATGGGGATTAAGGAGGGCACTTGTGATGAGCACTGGGTGTTGTACGGAAGTGCTATACACTATACTGTACACCTGAAACTAATCTAACACTGTATGGTAACTATACTAGAGTTAAAATAAAAACTTAAAAAAAATGTTCACTATAAGCTGCAAAACAGAGAAATAAAGAAATATCTTTAAAGGCTTTTTAAAAGCAAACAACAACAACAAAAGCAACAACAAAAAAAGTTCTATGATGTTGACTGGTCTCGCTACTGGTCCTGTCGATTGCAGTCACCTGATTAAGGGAATGCCTGCCAAGTTTCTCCACTGTAAAGATACCTATCTTTCCCTTTGTACTACTAAGTATTTTGTGGGGAGTTCTGTCTTTTCTAGTCCAATACACTATTCATAATTACTACTGTTTTAATTAATGAAATTTTATCTATATTGGCATGTGCTTTCCTAGTTTATCGATCCACCATTCATTCTCTACTTTTAGATCTATCTTGGGTCACTTTCCTTCTGCCTAAACCATGTCCTTTAATATTTCCATTAGTGAGGGCCTCTTGGTGACAAAATCTCCCAATTTCTATTTGTCTGAAAACACTTCTATTCTTCCCTCATTCTGGAAAGATCTTTTTATGGGATATACAATTCTAAGTTAATAGTTACTTACCCTAGAGCACTGAAGATAGTGTTTTCTGGCTTCTACTGTAGTTGAGAAGTGAGCTAATGGTTTAACTGTTATTTCTTCTAAAGTAGTATGTCTTCTCTTTCTGCCTGTTTTTTAAGATTTTTCTCTCTGCCTTTGCTATCATTATGGTGTGCCTTGGGTGGATTTTTTTTCATTTATTCTAATTAGGATTTTGTGGACTTTCCTAATCTGAGGTTTAGAGTCATTTTCACAATTTCTGAAATTTGTAATTATCTTTTCAAATGTTATGTCTGCCTCATTCTTTTTTTTTTCCTAGGAATTCTCATTGGATTAAAACTAGATTTTATTACTTCATCCCTCCCTCTCCTATGTTTTAAGTGCTCCATCTCTGGGTCCTGTCTTGCATTCTGGATAATTTCTTCACATCTCTTCTAGCTCTTCTCTTCTCTCCTCAGTTGTGTCAAATTTGCTATTAATTTCTTTCAGCATCCTTAATAGGTTTGACTTTTATCTGTTGTTTTGCCTAGCTCCTCCTATTTTGTTTCTTTGTGGAATCTGTGATTTTTGACTGTGAGCCAATATTTCTTGTAACTTTTCTCATGGGACTCTATTGAGACCTGGATCATCCAAAGTAGATTTACATTTGCTTCTGACAGGCATCTAAGGCACCACCAATCCAGGACCAATTTAAGCTAAGTTTTCTGTATTTAGCTTTCTGGGACCATCTAGGAACTACAAAATCAGTCTGGGAGTAACTGTGAGGGTCAGTTCATTGCCGTCAATTTTTAGGAACTGTTTTCTCCTACACTTAGCACCAAGGCTTGCTCAAGCCAGATCAACTTTTCTTTGTACTCTTCGAGTAGGTAGTGGGCAAGTTTACTACTAGTTTTCCGTCTAGGGTCTCAGCTTTAGGAAGGGGTTCCCCTGTTTATATGAGTCCTGGGCTTTGTCTTTTGTCTAAGAAAACTAAAGTTCATAGTCACTGGGTTCAGTAAATGCCCTCAAGGTGAGCCTTAAATCCGGGGCTCTACTTCTTTCTCATAGCTCCTATTTTCACTTAGTTTCTGGCCTCTAAGTAGATTTTTCATATTTATTACTTTTTAAAAAAAATATAAGGGCGCCTGGGTGGCTCAGTTGGTTGGGCGACTGCCTTCGGCTCAGGTCATGATCCTGGAGTCCCGGGATCGAGTCCCGTATCGGGCTCCCTGCTCAGCAGGGAGTCTGCTTCTCCCTCTGACCCTCTTCCCTCTCGTGCTCTCTATCTCTCATTCTCTCTCTCTCTCAAATAAATAAATAAAATCTTTAAAAAAAAATAATTTATCATGGGGCATCTGGCTGGCTCAGTCAGTGGAACATGAGACTCTTAATCTTGGGAGTTGTGAGTTCAAGCCCCAACATTAGGTGTAGAGATTACTTAAAAATAAATCTTGAAAAAAATACACACACACACACACATATATATAAAATTTATCCAGTATGAAGATCAATCACAGAACCTACTCGAAAATTGCTGGAAAAAAATGTCTCATTTTACAGATGAGGAGCGAGAGGTTCAGAGAAGTGTAAGCAACCCACGAAAAAAACACAGCACAATTAAACAGTAAAGTAGGGATTGAATCCAGGCAGAGACACTGAAACATATATTTCAAAACTAACATCTCATTTATACAAATTTAATTCATGAATTAATCTACATGTAGATTTGCTAATATCAACTTGGATATCTGAAGAGTGAAACATAAATCTTAAGATTGTTTCCTATCACAATCTTGAGGAAGCAGGATGGAAAAAGAATTAATTATATTAAAATTTCCTTCATTCTAATAAAGTTAAAAAATACCTAAAACTATTTGTGTATGTGTGTGTATGTGTGTGCGTGTGTTATACTTGATGGTGGTGATCAGCAAATACTGCAAATCATAAATGCCCAGTGGGGACATTCTGAGACCACCAGGTTTTGTTACATTTTAAACAAACATTTCCACATATGGAATTGGGTTTTAATTCTCAGTGTGCAGTTATCACTATGTGTGAAAGAATATGCAAATCCTAGTGAAGACACTCAGCCTCCCAGCCATCTAGTTCCTCTTCTCAGGAGTAACCACTGCTAATAGTTGTTTCAATAACTTTTAAACTATATTACAACTCCACAGCTGAAGACATAAAGTTTTCAATTATTGGTATTTGTGCCATGGGCCAAATGAACCCTTGTCACTAGATGGCCCCAATCCAACTTTCACATCGAATTCTTCCCATCTCTGTTCATATGGACCAGACATGTATCCAAGTTCTCTCCTCTCCCTTACACAGACAATCACTGTGCACCAGGGATTAGCATCCATATTTCCTACTTTCAGTTCCAGATTCTACTTGGATAATTTATCTCTCTGATAATGATAGGAGAGATTTCAAATATACTGCTTCCATAAAGAATCAACAAAACTGAAACACAAATAACCTGCTATCACACTAAGCATATCCTGAACTTACAGGTATTGTGCAGCTGTCTGAATCCCGAGATGTAAATGCAACGTTGCCTAAGTGAAGGATGCCAGCAAGTATTCGGAAAATTCCCATCTGATAAGACTCACTAATTCCTGAAACAGAGGAAATGAACAAGTGATTATAAACCATTACAGCAGCCAATGTTAAGCCTATTTTTAACTCTTGAATATTGCCAGATGTGCAGATGGTAACATGTCATGGTTAACCACACCTTCATCTTTGTTGCTATCAGCATGTAACAGAGTGTAGCATCATGGTTGGGAGCATGGGCGGGATGTGGAGGGAGCGAGAACTGGGCTCAAGGGCTGGCGTTGCTCCTGACCTGCCATCTCACATGGGCACGGAACATCACCCTTCTATGTTTCTGTTTTCTCATTTAGGATACGGGAATAGTAGTGACTATCTCAAAGGGCATCCATGAACATTAAATGAGAAAATGCATGTAGTCATTTAGTATACTTAGCACGCTGTGGGACACATAGTAAATGCTAAACAAATTAACATCATCATCACACCCTGGATTTAAGTATTTTACTAACATTATTACCTTTTCTATTTACTCCAAATGCAAGTGGTAGCCCAATAAGGCTATTTTAAGTCAGATTATGTTAATTACTTCTTCTAACTACAGACCAAGTATAAGCTAAAGAGATCCCGAGATGGGAAGTGTTTGGGCTCATGTTGTACCCAGCTTGATGAGGGAACATCTAAATGCAGCATTAAAGCAGCAACTGATGGATGAGGCAGGGTGAGAAAGCTGGACAGCCTTGACATTTTCTCAGATCCGGTTTCCTTTTTCAGTAAGGTAAGACTTTCCTGAATATTATATATAATTATATAGAAGTAAAAATAGTAAAATTATTTCCAAATATGTAATCATATACAGGGTAACTGAGAGTTGATCTTATAATAAATGTTCTAACTATCTCCTAATTATGGCTTTTACAAACTTGCAATTTTCTATTTACAAATAGATTTAGCCCTAGAAGTATAGCAGTATTTTTCAAACTTTAATGTGCATACGAGTCACCAATGGATCTTGTTAACATGCAGATTCTGAGTCAGTAGGTCTGAGATGGGGCTTGAGTTTCTGAATTTTTGCAAGCTCCACTATGGTCCTGGACCATACTCTGATTAGCAATGCTTTTAAATTAAATTAACTCACCTCATAGTACTCATCAAGATACCAACACATGATGTTATTTATTTATATTTTGAGGGTTTTTTTAAAAATTTTATTTATTTATTTGACAGAGAGAGAGAGCACAAGCAGGGGGAGCGGCAGGCAGAGGGAGAAGCAGGCTCCCTGCTGAGCAAGGAGCCCCATGCAGGGCTCCATCTCAGGACCCTGGGATCATGACCTAAGCTGAAGGCAGATGCTTAACCAACTGAGCCACCCAAATGTCCCTATATTTTGAGGTTTTTAAAATAAATAATTCACCACTAAAAGTTGTACATTGCAGTTCTAAAGATTAATTTACTTGCAGGTAGACTCCATATTTTTTAAATCTCAGAAACAAGACAGTGACATCTGAGCCATTTTTAAAACACTGGAATAATCTATATGCAATACAGCGTTTTGTCACTACACCAGCTCAACCACATTTCCCAACCACAAAAGACCAAAAAAAGGCGAAACAAACAAACAAACAAAAAAACAAAGGCGAAAACCCTATAAAATGTGAGCTTGTTCAGGAACCCATTTCATTTAGCTTTAGGTTTCAGATTTTGTGAAAATTTAAACAAAGAATTAGTTAGTCCCACCTCCCCTAATGCCCTCAATTTGTTCTTTAAACAGCTTTATTGAAGGATAATTTGCATACCATAAAATTCACCTGTTTTAAGTATACAATTCAGTGATTAGTTGTACAACCATTACTACAATCAGATTTTAGAACAGTTCCCATCACCCCAAAAAGAAACCTTGTGCTCATTTGCTGCCCAAAGGTGTTTTATAAGGAATGAATATTAAATCTCCCAACACTCACCACCTAATACAAAGCTAAGCAAATATTCCAAAACAAAAATTGCTTGAATCAGAGAACTATTGCTCCTAAGAGCTCAAAAATAAAACTGTTACCTAGCAGAGTGCAGGCCTGCCTGGTATGTGCCATCTCCTTGGTATCATCAACTCCTTCAATCACAGGACTGCCACCTTGCTTCGTGTAATGAAAGTTATTTGCATTTCCTGCAATTAACGAAAATAAAAGATTTGCAGTGTATGAAAAAGCCTTGACTCCTACCCTCATGTCCACTCTGAAGCAGAGACAGTGATAGCCTGGTTAACTGTATGGAGTCTGGAGTTCGACTGCCTGTGTACTCATCATTCATCTTAAACAGGTATCAATTCAAGGCCAATCCTGCTCCATTTATGCAGCTGTTCACCCTTTCCCCCTCCCCAGGTTATCGTGAAGCCAAATGCAGACTTCTTATCATTTTATTCATAAATATTTTAGTATAAGATAATCCTCTTTTTAATAAGCTTATGAACTCAGGAATTAATGGAAAACAATACCAGAACAATAAATCTAACACCAAATTCATACCTAATCGCAGCATTTTAAATTCAGGTAACTTTGCTGAAGCACAAAGCTGATAGAAGATATGATAGTTTCTCTCCTCTTCTGCCTTTGAAATAAGAAGAGTTTTCAATTATAGCATTTTAACCTAAAACTCAGAAAATTCAATCATAAAATAAACTTAAGATTTTTTTATTATTATTATTCATTTGAGAGAGAGAGACAAAGAGAGCACAAGCAGGGGGAGAGGCAGAGGGAGAAGGAGAAGCAGACTCCCCGCTGAGCTGGGAGCACCCCCCCCACCCCGACACAGGGCTCAATCCCAGGACCTGAAGATCATGACCTGAGCTGAAGAAAGACGCTTAACCATCTGAGCCACCCAGGTGCCCCAAAGTTTTTTAAGATTTATTTATTTGAAAGAGAGAAAGAAAGAGAGTGGGGGGAGGGGCAGAGGGAGAGAATCTCAAGCAGACTCCCCACTGAGCATAGACTAGGGGCTCCATCCCACAACCCAGAGATCATGACCTGAGCTGAAATCAAGGATCAGATACAACCGACTGAGCCACCCAAGCGCCCCCATAAAATAAAATTTTAATATTTAATTATCTCAGTGTAATAAGTTGTCCCTCCCTAAATTTCCTAATATAGGTTTATGATTGTTAAATCTTATGATTTATTAGCTATGTGCATATATGTATGAATGTGTACCTGTTGGTCACATTGAACAAAAATGATCTGATAATGATGTTTTTTGAAGTAAAGAACAGTTTGATATATGCTATTGTCATAAGAGATTATTGCCTTTGGGGAAAACTAAAACCATGTTTTTGAAATATAGGTATCCCCTGCTTTTCTAAAGTTCGCACTACACCACTTCATTTTTGCAGAAGGCCTACATTACCATCTGTTTTGCTAACCAAAAGAAATCCAAAGAGGGTTTTTTACAGAAAAGCAAAAACTAGTGTTTAGCAGTTATTTTGCAGTGAGCCACTGAAGAGGCAGCACACCCCTAGCAGCGACCATGGGACCGCCAAGCTCCTTCCCCGGGAACTACAGCCAGCATCTCAGCGTCAAGCTGCCATAGCTTTGAACTCTGTCTGTGAGCATCTGTGCTTTATCTCGATTTATTTTGTGCATCTGTTAGCAAGATGTGTCCTAAGGTATCAGAAAAGCCTAAGAGAGGTTATTTTTGGGGTCTGGGGATGCTCAGAGATTTTTCCATATAAATTAATGGTAATTTTTTATTCATTTTACACCATTTCAGCTTACAAAAGGTTTCATAGGACCAATCTACTTTTGGAAAAGGGGGTAAACCTGTACTCAGTATTTTCTCATAGTACCTCTCAGGTTCATGGTCTTCCTAACACTTTAAATGAAAAAGGATATTCTAGCTTTGCCCTATGTCAGACCACATCATCTACTGGCTGTTTGTAAGAAATCCACAAATGCACTACATCATCTATATCATTTTAGTTTATACATTTTAACATCAATAAAACATTTTACAAAATGTATAATTTTAATATATGTATATATATTATACATGTATAATTTTAATATAATTTCTTAGTATTTCCTAACAGTCCTTTTTCCACATACATACTTTAAAAATGCAACTGTAATATGACTGTTCATACAAAACTGAATCCTTATACTCTACCATCATACCCTTGAATTCTGCAGTGTATCCAGCTGACTAAAGCATAGTGTGGCCTCAAGGTCTGGTTTGATGCCCAAAAGGGGCTTATGTCTGGTAAAGGAGATTTTTTAACCTTCACTATTCTATCTAAACAATATCATATTCTAAGAGAGGAAAAGGAAGAAAAGAGGGCAAGGAACTAGGTTCAAACTCAAACTCACTGAAAACATAACCCAGTGTCTCCCCTATCGACTAGGAAATATGAGAGTTAAGAGTAAACTAATAACACCTCTTGCGGCGCCTGGGTGGAGCAGTCAGTTAGGCGTCTGACTCTTGGTTTCAGCTTAGGTCATGATATCAGGGTCAGGGGATAGAGCCCCATGTCAGCTTGTGCTCAACACTGAGTCTGCTTGGGATTTTTTCCTCTCCCTCTGACCCTCCCCCTGCTCACATACACACTATCTCTCTGAAAGAAGTAAAAAAATAAAATCTTGAAAAAAAAAAACTAATAGTACCTCTTTTTAACTAAGCTTTTCCTGCAACCATCTGCAGGAAAAAATCAAAACCATTAAACCTAAACCAATGCCCAGTCCCCCAGATTATTAGTCTAATGGGTACTGCCCTGCCTCTGACAGGTACCATTTTACAAATTTCAGCCCAAATGTGGTTTGTAGTAATATTGTCATAATATGCCCAAGAGTATCTGCAAATAAAATGCATACCAGCAAGCATGAGCTCTAGAATTATAGGGCAATCTAACACAAATACATATGTGCACCTGCCCAGCTTACCTGGAATACCACTCTGGATTTCTCTAAAAGATAAGTTCTCATATTGGCACCAATGATTCGATATCTCTTATCAAAACCAATTTCAATATACTTCCCAAAACGGCTGCTATTATCATTCCTGGTTGTCTTAGCATTTCCAATGGACTAAGAAGCAAGGGAAAAAAATAGTATTTTAGAAATACAGTTCATGACATGACATTTACAGAGTCTGTTCGGGGAAAGAAAGGACAGAGTGTAACACAACACTTTAAAACTGATTCTTTTAAGACCTGAACCAACCTTGCCCTTGCAGGCACCAGTGTATGCTTTGCCCAATGCACAACCACACAGATACCAACAAATAGTTTAGATCTGCCTTCTCACTCTCACACAAATTATCTTCAGAAACAGCAAACCTGAGCCCAGTGTCTGGGAGATTTTCACACCATTTGTGGTATCAGAACACACTCATGCAGGTCAACAAAGAAAGAAATGGATGGGGCTGGGGGCTGCCAAAGCACAGGCCCTCTTAGTTACACACTAGGGTTTGCATTTCCTGAAAATTTAGTCTGCTTTATGTAAGTAAGCTGGTTAAGACAAATTAATATTTTTCAAGGAAATATTGCTCTGGTGTTGAGACTCTTTAACTAGAAGTTTCTATCCACTTATCCTGTGACAACAAAGGCCTAGCTGGACTGGTTATTAGCAGAATCTTAGTAATCACCCATTCAATTCAAAGCCATTTTCAGAAACCAGACACAGTAAAATTTGCCCTTGGGTTTTGACAGATGTATCTAACTTGTAAAACATCTGCCGTAGAATTCAGAGAATGTAACTTTCTGCTAAGTTTTTTATATAATTTTAAAAATTAAGACAATGTATGTACTACTTTCTGACTTAGGTAACATGCTTCTAGAAATTTTTCTTCCAAGGCAAAGCAAAAAACATGGTGCAGTTAGAGAAGCAAGTGTTCACATAATGCATGCATTAAATGTTTAATAAAATATTTTATATAAGATTACTATAATTTAGTTGTGCAAAGCCTGAGACGATCAGGATTAGTAGACTGAAACCATAGCAGAAAGAAAGACATGAAAATGCTCTGGAGTGTTAAAAAAGGAATACAAATGTAAGTGATGAAAACAGTAATTACACAGTCACAAAAAAATCAACACATCAGATTCTCTGATCAATCAAAGAAAGCACATTTCACTCTTTTGCTCTGGCAATGAGAACACTGCTATATTTCAGATTAACGTTTTAAATGGAAAGAATGACAGAAAGCTATCTTCCCAGCAAAGTAAGAGTGATCTAGTGTAGCCTAGGACCATTTAACAATGCATTTCCTTAGATATTCCCCTTTTTGATATGACAAAAAGTACAACAAAAAGTCTCCATGTATTCCAATTATTTTTATTTTATTTAGAAAAGGAAACTAATGATAAATGCAGGATTTTCTTTCAACACAGAATATTCCGTCAAAGAGCAGATGAAGAAGATGTAGTAATTGTGGCAGCAGCAGTTTAATAGTCACCGAGTGTTTACCAGGCACCGTCCCAAGCACCTTCCTGCCAGCAACTAAGCAAGCTGGCAAAGGGGGTCCACAGCTTCTCCTCCCTCCCTGACCCCACCCCACCTTCCATATGCCATCTCCCTCCTATCGACTCAGAGTGCGAGTCGGAGTGGCTGAGCTGCCAAAACAACACGACACCCTGTGAGAAGCAGCGGTGAGTAGGCCAGGGTTGAAACAGACGCCTCCCCTCTGCCTTTGAGTAAAAGGTATTTAAACATAGAGCAAAGAATGGTAGAAGGAGTGAATGAAATAGAAGTCTGAAGACCTGGGTATCAGACCAGGCCCTCCTACCAACTTGCCAACATTTACTCCTCTGAGGAACAGTAGTGTCTCCAAGGGTAAACTGACTAGGATAAATGAGCTCTGGGGTCCTTTACAAAACTAGAATTATATGATTACAAGCCTTGAACTTGGTAAGGAAAGAAGGCTCTATACATAAACAATACCTTTTGTCCATTCCACTTAGTTCCTCCCTCTCCCTTATAAGTACTGTATTTACAACAGGCTCCCTTGATGCTATTTTCATTTCAATTAGCAAGAAATTGTTAATGAAAAAAAAGTTTTGTGGTCTTGATTTTACTATTGATTTCAGTGGAGTGTTGAGCAACTTATTCTTCTTTACTAAAAGGAAGATGAAAATCTTTAACTATGGTTATTAATGTTGTAAAAGAACTATTAAGACCCACTATGACCACAAGAATCTTTCCCTGTCCCCCTCTTAGGATGAAAATGTCCTGGAGGAAAACGAGAAAAAGAAAACATGATAAAATGAGCAAAAAAGAATCATTTATCTGTGCATCATTCATATTTTGCAAAAGGAGCCTATGCTGAGGATGAGGAACTAACTTTCTAAAGGATCGTGTGCAAATCCCAATAGCCACTAGGCTGTGATGTTAACTGTAGGATGCTCATTACCCAAGGAGGAGTTTCAGATCATGGAGACCCAGACATGCCATTCTTGACATCACAGTAAAGGGCTCTGATACAGAAACACAGTCTTGAGACAGGTTTAAAGTTACAAACCTTCTAGGCCGCATACTCAGTATTTCATCTATGTCTTCTTCCTATAACTGCAAACCCTTTGTCACCTCTCTTCAGTCCCAGATTCCATTTTGATCTTTCAAACTGGGATGCCCTCATTTGTACTCATCGAAAATTAGTTCTCTCTTTGCCAAATTTTCTTAATCCAAATTCTTATAGAAAAACTACGTAAGAGGGCGCTTGGGTAGCTCAGTTGGTTAAGTGACTGCCTTCGGCTCAGGTCATGATCCTGGAGTCCCAGGATCGAGTCCCACATCGGGCTCCCTGCTCAGCTGGGGGGTCTGCCTCTCCCTCTGACCCTCTTCCCTCTCATGCTCTCTGTCTCTCATTCTCTCTCTAGAATAAACAAATAAATACATAAATCTTTAAAAAAAAAACAACTACATAACAATATATAAGGGAATAGCTAAGCATAACTGATGTCTTTATCTTTTTTTGTTCATCCCAGCAAATAAAGTAAATTCCTTATAACTACATATTAAAAACTAAGATCTATGGGGGCGCCTGGGTGGCTCAGTTTTAAGTGTCTGCCTTCAGCTCAGGTGATGATCCCAGGGTCCTGGGATCGAGCCCCGCATGAGGCTCCCTGCTCCGCGGGGAGTCTGCTTCTCCCTCTCCCACTCCCCCTGCTTGTGTTCCCTCTCTCGCTGTCTCTCTCTCTCTCTCTGTCAAATAAATACATAAAATCTTTAAAAAAAAATAAAAAAACAAACAAACTAGGATCTATGGCCATTTTAACCTCCCCTACTAACACAATGCAAATCTGTATTGTAGAAAAAACAATGTAGCATTTTTTGAATGAGAATATAGAAGGTCATAAAATATTCTAGACATATCCTAGAAGGTTCACTCCAGACTTACATTATTATATGGTCCAGCCTAGAAGAGGTGGGATTCCCTGATGCCATCACAATCTAGACTAACATTAGGGACTAATAATGAACTAAACTACTGCCAAATATATAGAATTTGTTGCTGTGACCAAAAATAGTCAAAACTAATGATAGGAAGCAAAGGAAAGCCCTGTTGTTTTCTGACCCAAAACCAAAAACTGGCTCTACGGATTCTATCTCCCCAATATTAACAATGGCATCCAGCACTGTATCTATAGCTTAAATTCTTTCAAAATCTTAATACTTGCTTAAAATCTTTACTAGTCTTTTTGGCACACACCTCTGTTCCCCCGGCCCCCCATCTGTGCTATTTCAGAAAACTCCTCCAGTTCTCTCTGCACAGTGCATCTGGCCCAGGCAGCCCTGTAACTCCCCCAGCACATGCTGTCCTCTTGGTTCGAGGACAGAGGTCCTCCCGCTCTGGAGGGCAGCCCTGCAGGCCAGGGGGTCAACATTCTGTTCTCAAGCGTCACACACGGCACTGCAAACCAGGCACAATTACCTCTGGACTGATTATTGCAAAAACCACTTGTACCACAGGTGCACCAGGCCAGTTCTAAACTCCATCTGGGTTTGGGTGACAAATAAGGCTTGACAAAGGAAAAAAAAAACAGGAATAAAAAATGCTGACTCAAATTTTTAATAAGAAAGGCTTGTTTCTCCCTGTCCAAAATAATTTCTGTTAGTAATGAGAATTACTTTTTTCCATTTAATGGGACTATTTACAAAAATGTGACTTTCCTAAAATCATTTTAATAGATAATTCTCTAGTTACAAATTCTGAAATACTCAAATTCTCACACAAACAGGTCCACTTTCTTTGACATGAGCATTTCTGCTTTGTATACATATTTTACTTTTGAAAGGACATCCTTTCGTAGTTCTTCCTTTCTCAGGAATTTATAGCTACCGAATTTCTTTCTCTAACCTAAAGCTGTGTGATGTACTTCACAGAAACAAGAAGAAAAGTGTTTACAAGATCATGATTTAAGCCTATAGTTCAAATCTGGAAAAAAAAAAAAAAGAAACTTACAGCTAAACAGGTTGTAAGTATAGAAAATGAAATGTGGGCAAAGGAATGATAAAATTCATCATACTTGGGTATAGTGAATCCCTATGAACTCAGAAATGGGGGGAAATGAGGACCATACTTCTAGTACAAGGAACAATAAATATGAGTCGATTAACTAGGAGAACAGAGATTTAGAAAATGAGGTACCACTGCCAGTTATTTAGAAGCAACAGCTCAATGGTAGGTTAAAAATGCAGGATTATGGAATAAAGTAGATACTTCTCAAAGAGCTTTACTCAAATGGCTACCTTACTAACTTTTTACTTTTCGTACATCTCGTCTTACTAATACGTGCAAAAGTATTTTCTTACTTTTAGCAGCTGGAAAAAGTATTTTCTTACTTTCTGATATGTGCTGTTTCAATAAGTTTTTGAGCAGGATTCTTAAGAGAATATAGTAAGAAGGCCAAGGCGGCTCCTCTCTTACCTCCATGATGGGGTTGGAGGCCAAGACCTTTTCCTCAACATTGGCTTCACTGGCAGAACCACTCACAGTTGCAAAGTATCGCATGGCATACTTAGCTGAGACTGTTTTTCCTGCCCCAGACTCTCCACTTACGATGATGGACTGATTTCGTTCATCTCTGTAAAACAAAGAAGAGTAACTAACAGTGCTGCCCACTCCTGAATGTGACGAACATTATTTCTTCTGTGTTCTCATCAGCGAGCCATGGTGAATTTCTTCTGGTTCATACATGCAGCAATGTGGGAAGGAACATAAGAATGATATTTCCTATAAAAATAACTACTTACAAACTAGCAATGAACAGAGAGGGAGAAGATGATATCAAGCATCAAATTAGACAGCATCACATCTAAGGATGAATCTGTAATAGAGGGTCTCTGAATTTTTTTGTGTACAGATCTCGAACACATCATTTAATTTCTAGATAATAATTCTGGTATATTACAGTGCTGCTGTCAACCACCTCAGAAGAGAAAGTAGCCACAGCAAGGGAATTTAAAAGAAAATCCTATTTAATTAAAATTAGAAATTGTCGGGGCGCCTGGGTGGCACAGTCGTTGGGCATCTGCTTTCGGCTCAGGTCATGATCTCAGGATCCTGGGATCCAGCCAAGCAGTAGGCTCCCTTCTCAGTGGAGAGTCTGCTTCTCCCTCTCCCACTCCCCCTGCTTGTGTTCCCTCTCTCGCTGTGTCTCTCTCTGTCAAATAAATAAATAAAATCTTAAAAAAAGAAAATTAGAAATTGTCTAGAAGTTAACAGTCCGAGAAGTCATGTCTTCCACAAACTTAAAGATACTGAAAGTATCTTCATTAGTGGAGAATAGGTCATTTACTTGTTGGCTGACGTGTTCAAATATGTCAGAACTCAAAGACTTTCTACTATTCCATCTCTAATTCATTCACACAATGACTCAAAAACTCTAAATGATATACTTGTTCACAAGATTATCATTTCTTTGAGGATTAAGACCTAAATCATGTTTATCTTTAATATCCAGCACCTAGTGCAGAGCCTGACACATCACAAATGCTCAATAAATGTGTATTGCTTACAAGTAAATAGAACTTCAATGAGCAACCTAGCCTAAGAATAAATCTGCTTTTTTTATTATTTATTTATTTGAGAGAGAGAGATCACTAGAGAGACAGAGCAAGCACAAGTGGGGGGACAGAGGGAGAGGGAGAAGCAGGCTCCCCATTGAGCAGAGAGCCCGATGCAGAGCTGGACCCCAGGACCCTGGGATCATGACTTGAGCCCAAGGTAGATGCTTAACTGACTGAGCCACCCAGACGCCCCTAAATCTCTCTGCTTTGACTACGATTTCTACTAGGACAGAAGTAGGAAACTGCCACTTCCTGAGATGGTACCAGCAATTAACTTTTCAACAAAATAACTGAACAAGTACATAAAGATGGTATTATTTGTGCCCTTAACTTACAAAGAGACTGGATCAGGATGACTTCAAAGGTTTTTAGTGGAACTATCCTATAAGGCCACAAGATGGGAAAGTTATTCTACTACGGAAGACGATCTTTTTATCTTTTAAAAGAGAGTTATTTATCCAACAATATTTATCAAATACCTACTACATGCCAAACATTGTGCTAAACACTAGGGATACAAATTAAATAAGCTGTGATCTGCGTCCTCAAGTGGCTAATGGTCTAACAGGAAAGAGAGACTAGTAATTTGAGATTGTAATACATGTGATGGGGCAAGGAAAGGAGGAAGAGGTGATCAGGAAAGGCTCCCTGAAGAAGATACCAGAACAAGGTCTGGAAACATAACTAGGAAAAAGTAAGCAAGGGATGCGGAAGTTAGAAAGGAAACATTCCAGGGAAAGGAGATAACATAAATGAAAGCTCAGATGCACGAGAAGTTAGGAAAGAGCATATCATTCAGTTTGGCTGGAACACGGAGTAATGACGGATAAGGTTGTAGAGATGACCAAGAACCTGACCATAAAGTTCTAACGTGAGATGTTAAGGAATCCGAAGTTTACCTAAAGGCAATGGAGCGCCATTCAACAGAAAACAGCACAATCCAACCAGTAAAATCACTCTGGCAGCAATGTGGAGTATGAGTGCCAAGGGTCCAGATGAAAACTTACAGAAGTCTGAACAAAGGTTGTGTCTGTCCTGATTGAGAGAGGTAGAGAGCTTTAAGAGACACCAAAGTGGTAGAATCCACAGTCCTAAGCAATAAATTTCCAAAGTAGAAATTCAGGACTTCTCCAAGGAAAAGTTTCTTTTTCCTTTGAGAAATGAGGGTAACTGTCTTATTTTATAGACCTTGAAAAATACAGTGGGAGTAGAGCAACCTGTTCCTGACACTCTGACTCCCATATTGTGGGGAAAATCAGGAGGACCTAGGTGACACACTAAGGAATGTTTAAATTTTATAGTACAAGCTTGCACGTAATCCGTTTTTATGAAACATCATTGAATCTCATACGCACCATCTCATTTTCTTTTTATTTGAATTTCTAGACAGAACTGGACACACCCATTGCCTCTGTTCATTCATAGCTGACTAAAACATAAATCATCTAATAAAACAGTTCTCATTGTGGTGCCAGTGTCCTTTCTTTTAGTCGTTTAAAACGTCCTCAGAATTCACCTTTTTCTATACATTCATTAATCAAGGTACAGTATCAACAGTTTTTGGGTTGTCTTCTACAATATGATTAGAAAAATGATCTCTTTCCAATTCCTGCATGATCAGTTGTCACCACCCCTTGTGTGACAGCACTCCTTCCAACAGCAGACAAGGTGGGGAGGCTTCTGCTAGTCTGATGAAAATATTAATGGGAACTGCTATTTAAACTGTACTGTATTTGAAAGGCTATTTCAAGTCTTAATAACAAAATGTATCAAAAAGTCTAAAAATTCATATAGCTCTTTCCTATAATATAGGGAAGAATAAAAATATTAAAGGCAGTAAGATCAAGGCTTGTTCAAATGAATCAGAAATTTATACAACTATGTACATATGTACACTGACCTCAAGCACATGCCATATACATTTTCTTTTCCAGGATTTAGGATCCTGGATCCATACGATCAGTCGTTTTTAAGTTTTTTAAAGGACTTTATTATTCTTTTTATATTTCCCTGACTTTCTGGCAGAGTCTTCCCTTTTTTCCCAAGCTTCGTAGACCATTCCAGTATATAAATAAGCACCACTCTTCCATCATATAAAAGTTCCTCTGAATCAAGGCTTTAATCCTAGATCTGTCATTTACCAGCTACACAGCTTTGAGCAATCGCCAAGACCTCTCTGGTTCACAGTTTTCTCATCCTTAAGATTAAGCAGTACCCAGAGTCCTTCTCAAATTCTAAAGTACTATCATCTAAAAGTCTAAGTCTGGAGTTGTTTTTCAGATATTGGATGACTATAACTTGCAATCTAAGCCAGGGTAAACTCTTGGGGCCAAGGACAATTGGGTAAGGATAGGTCTACAGATACTCAGAAGGTCTTGAGTGGCCATATTTAAAATGGGCAACATTTCTTCTCTGGAGGACCCCTCAATTTGAGAGGACCAAAATAACTAAAGGGCTACGAAGAGTAAA
Organism: Eumetopias jubatus; assembly: GCF_037043125.1. NCBI lineage: Eukaryota > Metazoa > Chordata > Mammalia > Carnivora > Otariidae > Eumetopias > Eumetopias jubatus. Next base: position 93,439,765 of record NW_028274813.1, read on the forward strand.
AATGTAAAATAACCAATTTACCTGCTTTTAAATTAAACGCAGGAAGTAGAAATCTTTATAAAATAGGTACAATAAAGTCTTTAAAATGTTCTTCAGTTCTATGTGGCTATATAGGAAGAAATGCCAAAAAGAGAGAATAAGAGGAGAGCTAGGTAGAAATGGGAAGCCAAGCAGAGACAGAGACGAGAGAAGGATAAGAGATAATAAAGACACACAAAAGGAAAAATGAGAAGGGTATGACAGCGATGAGGAGAAAACAGACAAAAACATCAGGGATAGAAATTTTATGGTCCACACTTGCTTATCCTGTACACAAAAATAAACCCCAAATGGATTAAAGACCTAAATTTGAGACTGAAACCATAAAATTCCTATTAGAAAACACAGGCAATAATCCCTTTGACATCAGCCGTAAAAACATTTTTCTAGATATGTCTCCTTTGGCAGGGGAAACAAAAGCAAAATTAAACTATTTTTATTTATCAAAATAAAAAGCTTTTGTACAACAAAACAAAAAAGACAACCAACTGAATGAAGTGATCTGCAAATGATATATCCAATAAGGAGTTAATATCGAAACTATTTAAAGAACTTACACAACGCAACACCAAAGAACCCCAAATAATCCAATTTAAAAATGGGCAGAATCCATGAATAGACATTTTTTCAAAGAAGACATTCAGATGGTCAACAGACACATGAAAAGATGCTTACCATCACTCATGATCAGGGAAATGTAAATCAAAACTATAATGAGGCATCATCTCATACCTGTCAGAATGGCTAAAATCAAAACCACAAGAAATAAGTGTTGGTGAGGATGTGGAGGAAAAGAACGCTTGTGTACTGTTGATGTGAATCCAAGCTGGTGCAGCCACTGTGGAAAACAGTATGGAGGTTCCTCAAAAAGTTAAAAATAGAATTACCCTATGATCCAGTAATTCCACTACTGGGTATTTAGCCAAAGAAAATGAAAACACTAATTTGAAGAGAAAGAGAGAGAGAGGGAGAGAGGGAGATTCACTCCTATGTTTACTGTAGCATTATTTACAATAGCCAAGATATGGAAGCAACCCAAATGTCCATCCACAGATGAATGAATAAAGATGTGGTATATATACACAATGGAATGTTACTCAGCCATAAAAAAGAATGAGATCTTGCCATTTGTAACAACACTGATGGACCTAGAAGGCATAATGCTAAGTGAAAGAGGTCAATCAGAGAAAGACAAATACCATGATTTCATTCACAGGTGGCATTTAAGAAACAAAATAAATGAACAAAGGCAAAAGACAAACAGAAAAACAGACTTTTTTTTCCTTAAGATTTTATTTATTTATTTGACAGAGAGAGAGACAGCGAGAGAGGGAACACAAGCAGGGGGAGTGGGAGACGGAGAAGCAGGCTTCCTGCTGAGCAGGGAGCCCGATGTGGGGCTCAATCCCAGGACCCCCGGATCACGACCCGAGCCGAAGGCAGACGCTTAATGACTGAACCACCCAGGCGCCTGGACTTTTAAATACAGAGAACAAACTGGTGGTTACCAAGGCAGAAGTGGGTGGGGGGATGGGTGAAATAAGTGAAGGGGATTAAGAGTACACTTATAGTGATGAGCGATGAGTAATATATAGAATTGTTGAGTCATTATATTGTACACCTAAAACTAATCTAACACTGTATGTTAATTATACTTGAATTAAAAAAATAAAAATTTTTAAAATTTTTATGGTTCAAGGTGAATACCAGAGTCTACCCTCTTCTATTCATTGGAGCTATGAGCTTTATATGGTTACATATATGTAAATAATAATTTATTGTTCTTTGAAATTTTGCTTATATGATCAGCCAGTATTTATAACCTTTCAAGGTTCTTGTCCTTACATTACAAGAGAGTTTTTTCTATTTTGGGGATGTAGATATCACTTCAAAAGCCTGATCAAACCACATTAAAGAACAGAAATTCTCCACTCTTCATCAAGGACAGATCAATCTGGACAGTCTTAAGGATGCATGAAACAGATTTATGATTTCTGGTTTGGCCAATTCTCTCAAGGACCTCTACAGTAATCCTAAATACCTGGGTACTGGGTGCCTTTGGAGGTAAGCTCTTCTGACCTGTTTTATCAATGTTGATTCCAGAGGCTCTAATGTGAACTAAAAGCCCCACCTAAAAATACTGCTTCGTTCATTTATTCAACAAACATGTAATGAGCAGTCACAATGTGCCAATCATTTTATGAAGATAAAAGACTCTGGGGTCTTAGCCTATTGAGAGAGATTCCAAGTACAGTTAAAATGGAGTGAAGTAATTGCTTCACTCCATTTTAAAAAGGAGGTCTACCCAGGATACTACCCAGGATGGAATTGGTGGGAGACGTGAGGAGGGGATGTCAGGAAATGCTTTCTTGAAAAGGTGATTATTTCACTGACTTTTACATGATGATTAGGTGAAAACTAGGATGTATGGGAAGAATGCAATGGGAATGAAACTATGTAGAGGTGCCTGAAACCTCAGGAAAAGGTTTCAAGAACAGAATATTCAAGAACAGAATATCCACTCTGGGTTGATGAAAGACAGGAGTTACACTTTAGTCCATTTTCCTTCTTTGGTCCTCAGTACTTCTATCTATTCAGTCTATCTGTATCTATTTGGTCTGTCCAGCCCTTTATTCTATCTACTCAGTTTTCATTTTGCATCAGGTATATTCTTTTATAGATTTTCCTTCTGAACTGTACCCTTTAAAAAATGTAATCTCGGGACACCCGGGTGGCTCAGTCAGTGAAGCGCCTGCCTTTAGCTCAGGTCATGATCCCAGGGTCCTGGGATCGAGCCCTTCGTCGGGCTCCCTGCTTCTCCCTCTGCCGCTCCCCCTGCTCATGCTCTCTCTCGCTTTCTGTCAAATAAATAAATAAAATCTTAAAAAATAAAAAATAAAAAATGTAATCTCTCTAGTTCATCATGGTCATACTGAATACTATTCATATCTTCTAAGACCATCAACTTATTCTCTGCAAATTTAATGAGCATACTTTTCATTCACATCCTGATCATTCATGACTAAACTAATGCCAACCTCGGACCTGACTTCATGTGGAACACAATTTAATCTTTCCACCCGTGTTGATATTGACTCTCTGATAACCACTGGGTGTTGCCGTTTACCTTGGTTAAGTGTACAAGCACCTACATCTAATTTTTAGCTTATAAGTGAACATGTTTACATGAAATAAAATCTAGAGTTTTACTCTTTTGCAGGCAATCAACCTAATTGTTTCTCCCTTGTTCAAAAGAGAAAATATTAAGTTCATGTGTTATAAGGCTTTCTTCCAGAGCCTTGTTTTTACTGTGATGACTTAAAGATGTGGCTCCACTTGAGACTCTAATCCCTATCTCTCTTGTTAAGACGTGTTAAGTTTTTCTACACCATTACCGCTCATCAAAATCAGCTGCTATGCTCTGTGTTTTCATGATTTCTGCTTTTGATCAAGCTCAAGATTTTTTTTTTAGTTTTTATTTTCAGTTAGTTAACAGTGTTATATTAGTTTCAGCTGTACAATATAGTGATTCAACAATTCCATACATCACCTGGTGCTCATCACAAGTGCCCTCCTTCATCCCTAGCACCTATTTCACCCAAACCCCCCCACCCACCTCCCTCTGGTAACCATCCGTTTGTTCTCTATAGTTAAAGAGTCTGTTTCTTGCTTTGTCTGTCTGTCTCTCTCTTATTTTTTTCCCTTTACCTGTTTGTTTTGTTTCTTAAATTCCACATATGAGTGAAAGCATATGGCAATTGTCTTTCTCTGGTTTATTTCGCTTAGCATTAGACTCTCTAGCTCCTTCCATTCAAGAAGAAAAGATTTAAATTCTAAAGCTGACATTAGACAATGAGTTCACAATGACAATATTTAGTATTATTTTTGAAGTTGAATTATTTCCCATTAAAAAATGTGCAGGCAGACTGGTGAAAGCTGTGCTTTAGAGAGGCAGAGAGACTATTCAGGAAATGAAAAGAAGTGTTCCCTAGAGATACATGCTAAGGTCATTCAGTTCCTACTGAGGAACCATTCACATGACTATAAGATTCTCTCAGGTTAAACTGACTTCTCTGTTCATTAATATAAAGATGCCATAACAGAAATACCCAGTTACATATGTTTATAACTTTAATAGACTTATATTTACTGTATTTTATTCCTCCTACAACCTTATGGGGCAGCTAGTACCCACTAAGTGTCAAATTCGTATTTAAAGAATCCTGAAGAGCAATCATATACCAGGCACTGAGGTAGTCTCAAAGAAAAACCTGGGTGGGATCATGGAAAATAAATAAAACTCAGGCAGATAAAGGAGCACAGAGAAGGATATTCTAGACTGAATAAAACGTGCACAAGTAAGTCTCTATGTTATGCTATTCAGAGTGCTTTTATGTTTATCTATCTAGTATAATTTTTACCTTTGAAGTAAGCATGACAGGTATTATTTCCTTGTTAGGGAAAATAGTAATACAGAGAGGTTAGATGGCTTATCCAAGGTTAGAGCAGAGCTCTATGAATGACGTCACATACCACATCTCCTGGTTTCTAAGAAGTCTACACCATGTTCATTCTGCTTTGCTACACAGCTCCTTACCATAGTCTGCTCTCCACTAGGAAGAGCAACATGCTTATTAATTAGTCTTCATGAAACAGAAAGGTAACAGATGCATACCACAGAACACCACAAGTGTCAAGGTAAACCATCCAGTGAAACTGTTCCATTTTATAGGTAATAAAACTGAGACCAAGGCAGACAAGGAGATTTAAACATATAGTTATTTACTGATGCAGCTGTGATTAGTACAGATATCTTTTTTATTATACCAAGGTTATACATATAAGTATCTAATTTATTTCAAGAAAACCCATAAATGAAACTTAGTCAAAAAAATTTATTTACCGGTCACAATGGGGAAAAAATATACCAAATTAAAGTAATCAATATTACCTGGTTTTAAGGAAACAAAAGAAAAAAAGCTTGTTTTAAGGAAAACGATGCTGTCATTTAGTTGTCAAAGAGCAGTCAGTTCAGCCTGAGAAAAGACTGGCATAAATGGGACACAGGAGCATGAGAAGAAAAACAGACACAGCAGCGCACCGACATTTTCTCTTGTGTAAGTCAACAGCACTATTAAAAGTAAGAGGCCTGACTATGAAGGTGTTCCATGAGGGCACTGTTCTCTGTAAGGGACATGCTTAGGAAGGAGTCCTGAGTCAAGGATCCTGGTTATGGCTACTGTCATTGGACATATGCCTCCTGGGGAAGGATCACTTCTGTCAGCTTTGCTTGGAGGACAGATATCTAAAATGAAACTCCAACCCTTCCTCCTGCCACTCTCCCACCCCACAAATACAACCTGCTCTTCTTTCAATGTCCTTCACCTCACTAAATGGCAACCCCCACCTTTCAGGTGCTTGGACCAAACACCTTGCCACCATCCCTGACTCCTCTTTCTCTCTCATACCCTCACATAAGCAAGGTTTTGTCCATTCTTTCTTAAAATACATCCAGAATCCATCCATTTACCTTCTTTTTTTACCTTCTCCGTTAATATCTTATTTAACTAGATTATCATTATTTCTTGCTTAGATCAATACAAAAACCTCCTAACTTGTCTTCTGGATTCTACCCTTGTCTCACTAACAACTGTTCTTTTAATTTTTGCTTTTGTTTTTTGTTTTTTTTTTCCAAATCAGTATAGCTTTTTAAAATCTTTAAAATATCACAAATAAGTCTGAAAAATCATCCGGCATCTTGCTGTTTCTGTAGATGGACAACTCAGATCTTATTTATCAGCCTGCTGAACTGTTCCTTTTTCAGAAACATAGATACCATCCAAAAATTTTCTGATATCTTTGTTTTTTAACAGTTGTGGCTTGCTGAATCAAAGCAGCTGAGTTCGATACAAGTTCAATGTCATTTCCTTCAAGAATTAACTCATCTTTTTGGGCTTGAGATATAGAACAAGCAACACCTGGCCGCATCCGAACCCTGCAGATGTATTTCTCACCCAAGAAATTTCGGATTTCAACAAGAGAACCATTCTCTTGAATAACAACGTTGATGGGGAAGTGAGCATACACAGACCTCATCTTGTAACGGAAGCCCAGTGTAACGCCCTTGATCATGCCCTGCACATGACTACAGATAGTGCGAACAGTTGCCAGCTCTTTTCTATTTCCCCACAATTTGTCAACTCGGAGCCTCTTCTTTTTCTTTCCAAAAAGACCGAGTTCTACATTGATGTGACTGAAGTCCCTTCGCAGGGTTCCTCTGGGTCCCTTCACAATAACTGTGTGTCCCTTCAGAGCGATGTCAACATTTTCTGGAACGTCAACAGTCTTGATTGCTGAGAACGGTCTTCATTCTCGAAGGAGATGCAGCAAAGAAGCTTTGTTTTTGTTTTCTAACTAGTTTTGATATTATTTCAAACTTATGGAAAACTGCAAAACTAGTAAAATGAACTCCCATATATGCTTTACTCAGATTCACCAATTGTTTATAGGTTTTGCCTGTTTATTTTACTAACTTCTCTGTTTCTCTTATTTTAATATTTTCTGAAATATTTAAGAGTGGGTTACAGACATGATGCCTCCTATATAATTTAGAGTACTATATTTCCTCAGAACAGTGACATGCTTTTACATATCTACAATAATCAAAATCATGAAATGTAACATTGATATATTAGTATTATTTAGTCCACAGTTATATTCCAATTTTATCAACCATCCAGCAATGTTCCCTACATAGTTACCTTCCCTCCCCGTCATCAAGGACTCAATTCAGAATATGCATTGACTGGGCGCCTGGGTGGCTCAGTTGGTTAAGCGACCGCCTTCGGCTCAGGTCATGATCCTGGAGTCCCGGGATCGAGTCCCGCATCGGGCTTCCCGCTCGGTGGGAGTCTGCTTCTCCCTCTGACCCTCCTCCCTCTCGTGCTTTCTATCTCTCATTCTCTCTCTCTCTCAAATAAATAAATAAAATCTTAAAAAAAAAAAAAAGAATATGCATTGACTTAACTGGCATATATCGTTCATCTCCTTTAATCATAAACAAATACTCAACCTTTGACTTTTTTGATCGTCATAATTTGGAAGAGTATATATATTTGTAGAATGCCCCTCATTTTCAGTTTTGATGGTGTTTCCTCCTGATTAGATTCAGGATATGCATTTTTGGCAGCAATCTATGGTCGATTTTTATCACAGCTGCAAGATCAGGCCATTCCTCTGCTCAAAACTCACACCCAGAGAAGAAGTCAAATTTGCTACGATACCCTACATGGCCTTGTACGGTCCTTGCAGGTGATGATCTCTCTGCCTGGAATATTCTTCCCCAGATGTGAATGACTTGCTTTATCCTACCTTCATGTAATTACTCAAAAGACAGCTTTATTTTTTATGGAGATTTTATGCCAAAGTCTGTATGGAAAAACAAATATCTAAGGAAAGCCAAGAAAATAATGAAAAGGACAAACTATGAGAGGGTTTAATGATACCAAACATTTAAAAATATTATAAAGGGGTGCCTGGGTGGCTCAGTCGATTAAGTGTCTGATTCTTGATCTCAGCTCAGGTCTTAATCTCAGGGTCATGAGTTCAAGCCCCACATTGGGCTCCACACTGGGCATGGAGCCTACTTTAAAAAAAAATACTATAAAGCCACTATATTTAAAATAATGTGGTACTAGGACATGAATAGACAAAGGGAGGTGAAAAGAACAGAGACAAGAAGTTAATCCAAAAACATGAGAAAACGGGGTGCCTGGGTGGCTCAGTCGTTACGCAGCTGCCTTCAGCTCAGGTCATGGTCCCAGGGTCCTGGGATCGAGCCCCGCATCAGTCTCCCTGCTCCACAGGAAGCCTGCTTCTCCCTCTCCCACTCCCCCTGCTTGTGTTCCCTCTCTTGCTGTGTCTCTCTCTGTCAAATAAATAATATCTTTAAAAAAAAATGAGAAAACCTAGGATATGCTAAATGGCATCTGAAAGAACTGGGGCAAAATGGGTTTCTTAATAAGTGATGCTGGGATAATGAGGTAGCCATTTGGAAAAAAGATAAATTTAGATCCATATCTCATATCATACAAAAGAATAAACTTCAATGGAATCAGGTATCTAAAAGTATATTATAAAACAATACAAAGACTAGAAGAAAACATGGATGAATTTCTCTTTTATCCTGGTATACGGAAAGGTTTTTAACAATGACTCAAAATTCAGAGCAATTAAAAAAAAGACTGATGATTTTGCAGGGAAAAAAACACTATAAACAAAATCAAAACAAAATTTACAAATGGGGGGAGGGATATTTGCTTATATACCACAGGCAAAGGGCCAATATCCCTAACATATTTTTTAAAACTCTTAAGGGGCGCCTGGGTGGCTCAGTCGTCCAGCGTCTGCCTTCGGCTCAGGTCATGATCCCAGGGTCCTGGGATCGAGCCCCGCATCGGGCTCCCTGCTCGGCAGGAAGCCTGCTTCTCCCTCTCCCCCTCCCCCTGCTTGTGTTCCCTCTCTCGCTGTGTCTCTCTCTCTGAAATAAATAAAATCTTTAAAAAAAAAAAAAGAAAGAAACTTAAAAAATATAAATTAAAAAAACTCTTAAAATTGAGGATCAAAGGACTGAAAACACAATAGAAAAATTGAAACAGACATGAGTGGACAGTTTACCACATAAACAAAGAAACTAACGCATTAATAAAATGGCTCTAAAACACATGAAAAGATGTTCAAACTCACACATATTTAAAGAAATACAAATGAAAACAACATTGAGATATCATTGGATAGTGAAAAACTAAAAAGAAAGACTACACATTTTTTTGTTGATGAGGCTATGGGGAAGCAAGGACTCTTGAACATTTTTGGCAGAAATACAAACCAGTACAACTCTTCTAGAAGGAATATGGCAATACCTACAAAACTACATTTACACCTACCTTTTGACCTAGCAATGCCACTTTTAGCAACTTATCTGAAGCTACATTTCTTAAAATACAGAAATACATATATACAAAGTTATTCATTACAGCATTGTTTATAACTGCAGAATGATGAAAACAATCTGAAGGACCATATATGGGAAAGTGGTTGAATAAACTAATAAAGTGGGTAAGACAAGAACTAACCTAAGTAACTTTGGAAATCAGAACTTTAACTATATTCTATGAGGCTATAGAGAAAATGAATTGGACACAAATATTGTACTTGAGTGGTAAATCTGCTTTTCACAGGGTTGCGGGTTAATATTTCTTAAACTACTTTTTGAGTATTCTAGGATTCAGCAAAGAAGTAAATATATTGTGGATAATAAGAGCCAAGTTTCTCAAGACCAAAGAAAGAAGTAAAAGAAGGAAAAAGAGAAAACAAAAATTAAATCTGTGGTGTTGAATTGGAATTGGATTTATCGATATGAACCCATGTTTTTTAAAATATATAGAGATACACATTAAAATAGACATAGATGTGTGTGTGTGTGTGTGTGTGTGTGTGCATGGAAAGATATTTGTGTGTATGCAACTGTCTCATATTTAGAGAAAGGCAAATCAAAACAAAACCGGGATACCATTTCTCACCTGTCAGTGTGGTGAAATTTTGAAAGTATGACAACACATTCTGTTGGTGAGGCTATGGGGAAACATGTATTTCCTAGCCCTGTGTACTGGGCTTAGAGATGATGCCCCAGTCGTAGTGAGCACGCCTAGCAGACAGATCTTGGTTTCTAAGTATACATTCCCCCCAAAAAGGAACCAGGGCTCCTTGAAGAAATGGCTAATTCCAGAATGGGCAAGGAAATTAGAAAATAAGCCAGATGGTGCTAGAAAGTAAGGAAATGATCAAAAAACAATGGAGGACTGTTGAAAGGACACTTGAAAGGGCTCCCAAGGGCCAACTCTGAGAGAGTTTGAAAAAAATAAATAATGATAGTAATGGAGAATAATCCACAGAATAAAATAAATACCCATGAGTCCATATTGATACAAATAAAAATAAGTAAACACTAAATAAATGGGGGGAAAGGAATAGCTCTTCCTTAAGAGTAGAATTCCTATTCATACCTGGAGAAGGAATGATGGAAATAGCAAATGACCATTTGACAAACACCACATAATAAACTGTTGCAGGCAAGAATCATCAATGGATGTTAAAATTAGTAAAGTGAAAGTATGATGAGAAACAGGATATTTGCACAATCTCAAAGTATTTTCCCATAATATACTTACTAATTTCAAAGTTTAAAATAGTAATTATAGTAGAGAAATCTGGTAGATACCGCCATAACCAAGTGATCAAACTTAACATCGCCAGTAATTGGAATCTTGTGTTTCCTCTCTATGATGAAGGGCACGATACTTCTGTGAGGTTCCTGCCCCAAGCGCACTGCTAGCCTCAATCTAATTAGGAGAAAACCTTAAACTTTCAGGAGGGGAAGGATTTTTGCAGTCTGTTTTGCCTAATTTTTCTACTGCTGTGCCCTCAAGGCCTACAAGATAGCTGGCTAATATTCTTCCAAAGTGTCAAAGCCATGAAAAGAAAGAGGATTAATGGATGGTCCTAGATTGAAGGAGCCTAAGGAGACAGAACTAAATGCAATGTATGATTCTAGATTGGATCCTAGACCAGAAAAAGGACATCAGAGGGGAAATGATGAATGTGAACAAGATTTTTAGATTACTTACTAGTATTATATCAATGTGAATTTCCTGGTTTCAATTATTTACTATGGCTATGTAACATGTTAACATTTGGGGAAACTGGATGTAGGGTGTATGGTACCTCTGTGTACTACTTTTCCAACCTTTTTGTAAGTTTAAGATTTTTTTTTTTTGAAGTTTGGAAAAAAAGGTGGAGGGAGGCAGCTTTACAATGAGGCTTTCCCTTAGCCTAGTACATATGCCCTCTGGCCCACCTAGCATTCCTTATCTACTTTTCTAACTTTATTTTCCAGGATAGCACTTATTAATATGTGACAAACTGTGTATCTTATTTACTTCTGTTTATCATGCCTCACTTCATGAGGGTAAGAATTTTTGTCTATTTTGTCACACTTGTTTGCTGTTAGTGTCCCCCATGCCCAGGACAGTGTGTGGATGGTGTGCAGTAAAGGTCTACTGAACAAGTGACTATATATTCCCTGAAGATGTAAGGGGCCTCTAGGAGTACCAGCAATGTGAAACTCTAGGTTTCACATCTGGTAAATACGGCACATCTCCACTCGGCAAGGAAAAGATGATAAGAAAGGATCCTGCAATATCTATCTCCAACCTTATGCCTAAGAGACATGGTCTATTTAGCTATTGCAGCACATTTTATGTGTACAGATTTACTCATATAAATGGTGAACTTACCATAACTGATTGAAGTGTATTTTAAAACTGCCTAAAAAACAAAACTGAGAGGAGGGAAAAGAAACAAGCGACCCTGCAGTAATCACATTGACTGAGTCACAGGGGAATAATGGGGGGCAGGGGGATGTTAGGAAACCAGAGTAAATCCAGGGCTGAAAAGCCAGAAACAGTGATATAAATCTAACACTCTTCTTGGATTTCCTGTCACAAAAAATGCTAAGAACCAAACTTTCATATTTAAGATTAGTATTTTCAAAGAAGTCATATCATTCTCTAGGAGCAGTATAACATTTTTCAGAGACAGTTTTTAGGTCCTGACACGCCACACAATTCCCTCTCTGCCTGGTAGTTCTCTGGCTGTACTTGTGTGGTGCTAACATTGTACCAAATGCTCCAGTACTATACAAGTCAAATATTGGGCTTTTCTCATTTTAGGGAAAAAATTATACTGATAGATGGAATTTAAAAGCTTAAAAAAGTAATATTTCTGGGGCATCAGGGTGGCTCAGTCAGTTGAGCGGCCAACTCTAGGTTTGGCTCAGGTCATGATCTCATGGGTTGTGGGACTCAGCACCCCCCCCCAATTCCCCTCCCTATGGAGCTCCACGCTCAGCGGAGGTTCTGCTTCAAGATTCTCTCCCTCTGCCCCTCCCCGTCACTCACATGTGTGCACTCTCTCTCTCAAATAAATAAATCCTTAAAAAAAGTAACCTTTCTTATACTTTTGACACTCATTCCCATTTTATAACAGAATCTGCTATAATACAGCATGTAATGCAGTACATAACTATATTTAGTCATTTTATATTTAATATAATATTTCATAGTGTTAGACTAATGCAATTTGAAAGCTAGTCTTCCTAGTTATGTGGCCTTAGGAAAGTTAAATAACTTCTCAGTGCTTAAGTTGTCTCATTTGTAAAATGAAGATTAATAATAATACCAACCTCTGCCTGACTGGCTCAGTTGGTGGAGAGTGCTACTCTTGATCTCAGGGTTGTGAGTTGGAGCCCCAAATTGGATGTAGAGATTACTTAAAAATAAAATCTTTAAAACAAACAAACAAATAAAAAAAAAAATAATAATAATACCAACCTCAGAAGGTTGCTGTGAGGATAAAATTACTTAACAAAATGGAAGGCAATTAAACAGTGCCTTGCACAGAGTACTTAATAATTGTTAATGATCATTAGAAGTAATATTTTATTAATAAAAGGGCATAATGATTTCTATGAATTCTGTCAATAAAATAATTCTAAATTTCTGTCACATGCTGGCCCAATTATGTACAAACACTCTCCCTGGTTGGAAAGGAGAAAATAAAACCTCTGCAGTATTACTTTTCTTTCCACTTCATAAATTGCTTGAGGGATTCCCACATCGTATTTATAATATGCTGGTTCTTAACTGAAGACTGGAGAAATGAGTTAAATGTATACTATTCTATACATCCATAGTTTTGATTTACATTATACTACATTATTAAGAGTGTAATCTAGTCTTGAAAGTAGCTTTTTTTCTCTGGTTTTCTACTCTCAAAATGTTAGGCTTCCATGGTTAATATCAAAGACATTTTACTGATGCTGTTCAGGATCACTGGTCTCTAGAACATAAGAGTAACATTAAATTCACAATTTCCTTGATATTTAATTCTCTAAGATACAGACAGATTCTTCTTGCTCTTAGGCCTTTTATTTCTAGTCTGTCATTCATTAGCTGAAGGACAGTGGGCGCATCACTTAAAACCACCAACCCTTGATCCTCTCATCTGTAAACATAACATCTCTCCTTGCACAGTCACAGGATCAGGAGGAGATTCCAAAGGCAGTTTTTAAAAACTATATGTCCTTTTATAAATATGAGGTTATTTTAATAATAATGCAGGCCATCTGAAATAGTAAAGGCTGTTTATTTAATAATAATTTGCCAGTTGCTCTTCACTGTGTTTTAAAATATCTGTGACTCAGCAAAAAAGAAACGATCACAACTAGTAAGAGTCATGAAAAAATAAATAGAGCTTTCACCAACCTGGCCATTTGCTTGTAAGCTTCTTCAGCTACTGCAAAGATATGTGGATCCATATCACCCATATTCTGACCACTATATGCATTAATAATATCTTCTCCATAAATAGGCAGCTGTTCATAAGGATTTATAGCTACTAGGACTATACCTGGGGGAGGGGTAAAAAAAGTAAAAGAAGAAATTAATGATATACTAATGGACATATCAAACTTGGTGAAGTGAGAATCAGAGTTAACACAAATTTTGATTTCCATTAATCTTGAACTAACAAATTGTTAAAGATCAAAATATATCACAGCCTTTGTCTCTGAGCCTATTACACCTAGACCTAACTAAAACACCATTTAAAAACTGGCCTAAGCTATTAAAAATAAAAACTATGGCAATGTTAAAAGAACTTTAAATATTTTCATAATATTTAAATAAAAAATTCACTTCTAGAAATTTATCCAAATGAAATAACCAGACATTCAAGCAAAGGTTTTTTTCATAAAGATGTTTGTCATAATATTATTCACAAGAGTGAAAAGTAGAATCAAACAAAATATATCATAAAGGAAGAGTAACCAAATATTTTGTTACATCTATATGACAGACTATTATACTACCACCACAAATTATGTTTTTAAAGAATATTAAATGCCATAGGAAAAGATGACACAAAATTATATACAGACTAATTCCAATTTCGTATCTATTTATACTTTCTCACATACACACACATATAGGATATGTCAACATAATACTGGTTATTTTTCAGTAGTGAATTACATGTAATTACTTTTCCTTTTTTATATTTTTCTTTGTATTTCCTTAAATTTTATAGTAGGTGTATATTAACTTAATGAACTCCTTCATTCAACAATTATTAATTCAGCTCCAAGTATGCCTCAAGTCTTTGCTGAGTGCTCGGTTTATAACAGTAAACAAAAAAAGACAAATCTTTATTCTCATAGTCCTTATATTCTAGTGGGAAATTTAGACAATTAACAAGATAAGAAAAAATAAATATCACAGGTTAGATACTAGAAAGAAAAAGGAGAAAAATTAAACAGAGAAAGAAGACGGAAACTGGGGTGCCTGGGTGGCTCAGTCATTAAGCGTCTGCCTTTGGCTCAGGTCATGATCCCAGGGTCCTGGGATCGAGCCCCGCATCGGGCTCCCTGCTCGGTGAGAAGCCTGCTTCTCCCTCTCCCACTCCCCCTGCTTGTGTTCCCTCTCTCGCTGTGTCTCTCTTTGTTAAATAAATAAATAAAATCTTTAAAAAAAAAAAAAAAAAAGACGGAAACTAAGGAGGGGAGTAGGGGTTTATGATTTAGATAAGGCAGGCAAGGGAGGCTTCACCAAGAAGGTAATATATGTGCAAGAAAAAGATAAGTGGAAAAATGAAAATTGAGAAACAGAAATATGTGGTTCATAGACAAGGAAGAAAAAGAGTTAGTATCAAGGATACAAGAGGTACAAATTCCTTTAAGAAGAGAAGATAGCTGTCTCTGTCCAAAGCAGGGGAGTAAGGAAGAAATGGTGAGTGCTGAGTTGGTCACCCAAGCAAACAGACTTAGAAGAAAATGAATGAAATCCCAGACCTGAGCTCAGAGGAGAGTAATCAGGGAAAGAAAGATAAGTCAGTAGAGGAAAGAGCCAGGGACAAGGGAGAAAATAAGGTTAAGAAAAAAAAGAGAGAGAGAGACAAAAGAAGGAAAAGGGGAAAAAACCCAAAAGCACATGGTGCTTAATTTCTAAGAGAAAGAAAAAGAATCCCGAGCTGGGTCACTGGCAGCTAATACCGCAACAAGCATGTGTCCAGGCCAGTACATCAAGCAAGAACAGTTACTGTGAGTCGTCAGTCCTGCACTGAGAACAAGAGAACACTAAACTTCCTGAACCTGCACCAAAGATAAATCTTTGTACATCTACTCTTTAGGTAGCAGTTCTTGTACGAGTTGTACGAGATGAAAGTAACTGGCAAACTGTCACTGAATTTGTCAAATGACTTCTCTGGGAGGAAGAAACTCTAAAAGATGGGCCCAGTTGGGTTTTGTTTTTTTTTTTTCTGAGCAAAATTATGTAAGTTCACAAAAGAGCTTATTCAGCACAAAATGCAACTAGCTAATGAACATGGTAAATCTTTTCTTTTTTTTTTTTTTTTTAAAGATTTTATTTATTTATTTGAGAGAGAGAATGAGAGATAGAGAGCACGAGAGGGAAGAGGGTCAGAGGGAGAAGCAGACTCCCTGCTGAGCAGGGAGCCCGATGCGGGACTCGATCCCGGGACTCCAGGACCATGACCTGAGCCGAAGGCAGTCGCTTAACCAACTGAGCCACCCAGGCGCCCCATGGTAAATCTTTTCTGATAACTCTTTAGTGATTGTCTCTCTAGGAGAAAATCCAACTGCAGCCTTCTTTCCCCGGGCACAATAATTCCGTGGCTATATCCATTAGAGGACAGAGTTCATGGTCCACTCAGACAGCAAGGCACACTTACCACAATATGTATAAATAAGTTTGGAGTCAATAAAGCGGACTCTGAGATTGTGGAGCACAGCAGGCTCATGAAGATAGCTGAGGGCTGTGAGGTCATTTTCACCCACAAGTATGTCAGGGTTTCTCAAGTGAGGCAGCTCCTTCGTCTTTGGATCTAGACGATATTCCAAATCCTGAAAATGCATAAGATACAGCATCTGGATAAATCATGGCAATAAAATTAAAACAGCCTTATACATTTTGCTTATTTTCTATTCCTGATATGCTTCTCAGTTATTAAATGCATTCTTTTCCTGGCACCTTCCAAAGCCACAGAACTGGTGGAAATGGAAGTCTTCTTTTTCACTAGATGTATTGACTTGTATTAAGAATTTTTGCTAATATAGTTTGAGAAGTTTAGACTTTTTTAATATTTTATTTTTTATTTTTCCATTTTTAATGTAAATTCAATCAATTAACATATAATGTATCATCGGTTTCAGAGGGAAGTTTAGACTTTTTTAACCCAGTTACTGAATCAGAAGTTTTAGGTTTTAATTTTTTTTTTAAGTAGGTTCCAGGCTGGGCTTGAACTCATGACTCTGAGATTAAGAGTTTAAGAAGCACTACTCACTTTAAAGCCAAGGAAATAACGGCTTTATGGAAAAGCCAAGCATGCAAATTGTCACTCAACCATGCACTAAGGGCAAATAACATATGACAAGTAAAAAAGGGAAAAAAATGAAATTTAATTGTAGAGAAGGACTAGCTGGTTTTGTAAAAAGCCACTTTTCTTAATATTGCAGAGATATACAGAGGTCAAATATTCAAAATAGGTTGGAATGAACTATGCTAGATGGAGAGGAATTTACCATCTGCCCCTCGACCTCTACCTGCCTGTTTATTATGGATATAATGTCCTTCCCCAAACTGACTGGTCCTTGCACTGATCCCTGCAATACACAAAAGCCACTTCTGGCTATGCAACCTCTGGCAGAACTACTTAATGTCTCTGAGACTTGGCTTCCTTATTTGGAAAATAGTTATAATATTACCTACCAATCTACGGGGCTGTTCTGAGAATTAACCTAAGAAAATATAGCTCACAGTGCCAAATGTTGTGCCTAACACAGAGCAGTTGAATAAATTAATTTGGCATTCAAGGCCCTCCCCTAATTCTTCCCTGCCTTCTGCCTTCTTCCCAACTAATCTTGCCTCTGTTTTGCTCTCCTGAAATTCATCCTCCACGCGGCCACCAATGAGTCCTCTCTAAAACACAAATCCAGCATCCTTCCTGTTTTAGAAACACTACAATCACTCCCCATCACATATCACTTGAAGTCCCAGAGTTTTAGGATGATCACCAGGCCCTCTTCCATGTGGTTCCCAGCCCCCATCCTCTCGCCAGTCCTGCACTCTTACTTCACATCCTAACAACATGGAACTTGTGTAGTTCCCCAAACACACATTATTGTGCATACCTCCCTGCCTTTGCAGATGCTTTTCTGGATCCCTGAAATGCACTTCCCCTCGTCTATTCATTCTTCAGACGATGCCTCCCTGATTTTACTTATTATATCATAAGCCATACTATTCATAAATATATCTATTTGTCTTACCTAACACTGATGTCAGAGAGCACCTTTTGCCACTTCTGAACATGCTTTATAGCAGATACTTTAATATGTGAGCCCGGAACTAGAACACACATCTTTCTAAATCTCTGCTCCACTCAGCCTGTTACATTCACTATCTCCAAAATACATTCCAATTCTCATAGGGTCTACCCCCTTTCTCCTTGTCGATCCAAACTCTCTCTACCTTTAAAATTCAGTCAAAATCCTTCTTCCTTCTTGATGCCTTCCTTGACAAAGCAGCCCATAATGAAATTTCCCTCTTAGGCATCCTAAAGTCATTACTATCTTTACAAGATAGCAGAGTGATTATGAGCAGAAATCATGAAGACAAATTTTCTGGCTTAAAATCCCAGCTTCATTCCTTAATACCTGTATAATCTTGAGCAATCCCTCTGAGCCCTAATTTCTTTACCCATAAAGTGGTAATAACAGCCCCACTTCATAGGATTGTTGTGAGGATTAAATGGGTTATAGCAAGTAAAACACTTAGAACTATGCCTGGTACATAGTGTTTATTACACGCTAACTCTCAAGGTAGTATTACTCATTTGGCAATAGTTCATCATAACCTTTGGACATCTTTAATATTGTGGTGTTGAACTACTCTTTTTTTTTAAAGATTTTATTTATTTATTTGAAAGAGAGATAATGAAAGAGAGAGAGAGAACACGAGACAGGGGAGGGTCAGAGGGAGAAGTAGACTCCCTGCTGAGCAGGGAGCCCATGCGGGACTCGATCCCAGGACTCCAGGATTATGACCTGAGCCGAAGGCAGTTGCCCAACCAACTGAGCCACCCAGGTGCTCCTGTGGTGCTGAACTACTCTTTAGACCCTATGTTTTATGTAACTTTTCATGTATTTGTAGCTACTTTCCCTGGCTAGACTAGAAGTTGTTAAAGGAAAATTAATGTCACAAAGGTTTTTAAGAAAACAGTGTGACAGGCCTTGTCAAATATTGTGGAGAGGTCAAAAGGTAGAACTAAGATGTGTCTACCCATGCAGTGAATGCAGACAGGAAAGTATAGAGACGCAATTGGTTTTATATTTTTCTGGTTGCTGGCAAACTGCTTTATACATAGCGGCGCCTGGGTGGCTCAGTCATTAAGCGTCTGCCTTCGGCTCAGGTCATGATCCCAGAGTCCTGGGATCAGGCCCCGCATCAGGCTCCCTGCTCCACGGGAAGCCTGCTTCTCCCTCTCCCACTCCCCCTGCTTGTGTTCCCTCTCTCGCTGTGTCTCTCTCTGTCAAATAAATAAATAAAATCTTTAAAAAAAAAAAAAACTGCTTTATACATGACAGTTTGTCAGTAAATATTTTTCAAATGATTAGGTCCAGCAAATATCAAATCTCACACTGGCTCCTTAAGCAATATTTTCTTAGTTACTATGAAATTAATGCTAGCCTAAGCAAAATAAACAGGCACATCTTTGGGAGGATTAGAAGTGAATCTAAACCTAATCACAATAAATTGACAGACCAAAATACCATATTTTTAAAGTTCTGCCATTTTCATTAACCCATTGGGAAAGAAAATTGAGTTTGCTATTTTTTTTAATTCAGTAAGTGAAAACATTAGATTAATTCAAAATTTAATTTCCAACTGAAGTCAGGTATATCACAACAAACTCACACTTTTGAATTCACTTCATTTTATGCCAATGACAACAAATAAAAGCAACATTTTTACCTTTCCTTCCTCAAGGCGAAGCAGGAGGACTTTATCTCCTGGTTTATAATCTTTGAGCAGCTCTGCTGACTTCCAAACTTCCTCAGGATCAGGTATCCAAACTCTGGCAAACTAGAAGACAAACAGGAAAAAAAAAATTAAACTAGCAAACCAATTACTTTATAATAATATATAAACACATCATTTATTTATAATGAAACAACTTACAAAAGAACAAATCTTGGACAATATGAAATTTAATTTTTAAATTAGTAGTTGAAAAGTACTTCAGTCCCAGTAGTACCACCATGCCCACATTATATGAAAAGTATGCTCTCTATTGTGGTAATAATTTCATAATACATATAAGTCAAATCATTCTGTTGTATACCTTAAACTTCTACAGTGCTATATGTCTATTATATCTCAGTAAAATTGGAGGAGAAAAGTATGCTCTGAATAAACAACTACAATTAAAGTTTGAATTTGCTTTATATAATAAATGCTACCTGAAAATGTAATTTTAGGTAAAAATATAAATATAAATCTATTTTTCACTGAATGTAGACTTTAAAAAAAATCTCAAAACATGATTGTGAAGCTTGATACGGTGGCTCTGCCAGCTTCAATAATACAGCTATTTTTTTTAAAAGATTTTATTTATTTATTTGACAGAGAGAGAGACAGCACGCACAAGCAGGCAGAGAGACAGGCAGAGGGAGAAGGAGAAGCAGGTTCCCCACTGAGCAAGGAGCCCGATGCGGGGCTCAATCCCAGGACCCTGGAATCATGACCTGAGCCGAAGGCAGACGCTTAATGACTGAGCCACCCAGGCACCCCTACAGCTATCTTTTTATGACAGGATTTACAATTTGAATTTTTGATTGTGGTTTTCATCCTGTGTTCTGCAAAGACTTAGTGACTTCTCAACTATTCCTCAGAGGCCATTAAGGTGTGGAAAAGAGAACAGTAAGCTTGTGGCTTGAAGCCACAGCTGTTTTATAGACTGCGCATCTGGAATTTTCTTTGAAGAAAGTTCTGCTGCTAATTTAAAAAAAAAATTTAAGAAAGTATTGTTGTCTAGTGTTTTGCCTTTGTTATTACATAAAGATGAGTGAAAATGGTATATCTGACCAACAATAAGTTTGGCTCTCATAGCCTCAATATCATGAAATGTCTGGTAATCAATCATCAGGGGTTCCTGAAGCAGCAAATCTTTAGCCTCAACCAGACACTGTCTGGACTTAAGCCAATTTTGGACTTTAGGTCAATTTTGAAGAAAAAGAAAAATACATGTTAACATGAATGAGTCCTCCAAACACCACCCTGAAGAAATTTTATGATTGCTTGGATTCATCAGGAAGGAATCTCCCTTTATGTACATTAAAACTTGATGTTCATTTTCAGGAATATATCACACTGAAAAATAACACCACCACCAGCCTTTCTCTATTTTCTTCAAGCTCTTATTACTACCGCCACTTACTTACTGTTAAAATGAGTTAACATAAAACTCCCTTTATGTACATTAAAACTTGATGTTCATTTTCAGGAATATATCACACAGAAAAATAACACCACCACCAGCCTTTCTCTATTTTCTTTTAAAACTCTTATTACTGTTAAAACACTTATTACTACTGCCACTTACTTACTTGTTTACTTATTTATTATTTCTCCTCCTCCCTTAGAACAAGCTCCCTATCTGCCTTGTTCAACACTGTATCAAGTGCCTGTGTACATAGCTGGTTCATAGCTGGGCACTTAGTATTTAATGAAAGAATCTCAGAATAAAGGGCATCTTCAATTGAATAAAAGTAGTATGGTTAAAAAAAAAAAACTTGCCACTGCTTTACTTTTCTCTTATTATTACAGATTCATGAAAACTTTTTGTCTGAACAGTTTGCAAAAGAAAGAGTACTAAACTAGGTTATGAGTTCTAATCTCAGCACTACCATACTAGCATCTTAGCCTTTATTTCAGGCATCTGTAAAATGGGGATGACAGCAGTACTCATTTAAATCATCCTAAGGGCTTTCATACATAGAAATCTTGTGAAAAGCAATATGTAGGTACATAAACCAATATGTAAGTACAGGTTGAGATTGTTACCAAGTGCGTATTCCATAAGAAATGACTGCTAATGTTATTTGTAAATATGTTACTGAAATTTGTTTTACAACTTTCTTCCCAGTTACACAGTCCATAAACTGATTAATAGCTGTTACTAAATTTACTAGAGGTTACTAAAATGTTACTCATTCAATAAACATTTCTGTGTACCAACTGCTCCCACTCTGAAGCTCACTTTAGAAAGCAGTATTTCTACAACTTTCTCTGGAAGGATTTACTGGTTCCAGAAGAGATACGTGATATGCGAGATTCAGAGTCATGAAATGACCTACTACCCTGACTGATGAAAGCACAAAAAAGCAAAATGGGTCTAAGTGAGTTTGTAGAAGCATAACTGACCTGCTCTAAATAGGAGATTTTTAACTAAATCTAGAAAGATGCACCTTCCTGTGATTTGTCAATAGCAAGTTCCAGCTCAGATTTCCACAAGTGTTTTGGAAACACTTGGGTGCAGACTTGGCCAAAGGCTAGATTTCCAAGAGCTAGGAGTTAACAACACTTACAAATAGTACAGGGAGGCTACGGCCCTTACTCTCACCACAGGCAAGGTATTTGAACACCAAACATCATCCTGATAACCAAATTCCCCATTATCCTATCTCTACCTCTTGGGAAAGGATCCAAGGAGAAATAGGTCGGAACTCAGTCTATTATTACCATTGTCTTTTTATGGTTCTTTTCCATCTTAACCGATGAGAATGGTGACTCTGCAAAAACAACTATACCAGAACTGGGTCAGTCTGGGAAGTGTGTGTGTATCTATATCTATTTTAGTTGCTGAAACCGAGAGAAATTCCAACCTGACAATGCCCCTTCCTATTGCCTCGGTCACCTCCAACCCTACTTTCTCCTTCTGCCCTAGGCCCCCAATGAGAATACACACACAGCAGCCCTGAGAAAGAGGACTGAACTTGTCCAGCCACATGCAGTGGCGAGACGGCAGGAAGACTGCAGAGGGAGGACAAGGCCCCGAGATCATATGAGGAGCCTGGAAATGGAAGACAGCAGCAAGAGACAGGCGGGCATCAGAAACAGGGGTGGACACACACACCCACTAAGTCTGCTCAGGATTTCCTGGGAAAACAGAAGCAGTTAGCAAAAGATAACCCTAGCCAAAGTGGATCAGACTGGACACAGCTCCCAGCAAGATAAGGGAGGGTCCAATGTCGTGCAACTCTGCTGGGTCATAACTAGCTAGTAGAGGGTGAGACTTTTCTGCAGTGCTCCTCATTCCTTTCTCCTACTCACGCTACTCTAAATTTTGTCTCTCGAATATCTCATTTATGATATCTCAGACCTTATTTTAGTTATTTACGGATCTATCTACCTCCCACATCAGACAGTATACGCCTTAAAGCCATCCTGGAATCCCGTCTAAGGCTGGCCAACTCCCTCACCCACAGCTGGTGAGCAGCACATCTGTGTTGATGTCATTTAAGACAGAGGTAGGACAAGGTATGGAAAAAACGTGGGAGAACTGGGGAGAGGCGGCAAAGGAAAACTTCACAGGCCTACCTCAGGATTTTTCCTGAGGCCACAAAGCACAGTTGAGATGGGGTAGGAGTTGGAGACTAAGAGAGAGATCTGTGAAGTGGTAGGCAGGGTAAACATTGCTGTAGGAAGTGGCAGGAGAAGGGAAAGCAAGGATTTGGAATCTGAGGGACTGTGACTAAAGCCAAAAAACTGTAGGAGATGAAGGAAAGATAAAGAGGCTTAAAATAGATAACATTAAAATGTAAACACATCAAAGAAGATTTATGATAATTCAAAGGAACGCCTGATTAGAAAGGAGAGTTAAGGACAAAATGGAGACAGGCTAAATGTTACGATAAGAGGCAAAATCTGAGTAAATAATGCTAGCACTGATTTAAGTTGCGTAATAGCTTACAAGGAAAATAAAAACCATCTGTCTTTCTACAGGACAGTTGAATAAGGCCTGCCTGGCAATGATGAAGTAATACTGACAGAGTCTAATGGAAGAGCACTGGAAAGGTGGGTTTTGGGGACATGCTTGCACTGGTACTTCCAGAGACCGGCGCAAACAGAGCTGGCTCGGCCTAGCATGGCCCTCTTACCTTCTGAGGGATGACGCCCACCCCTGTACACGTAAGGAGGCACCAGTCATCCTTCTTTTTGTACCCTTTCACAACGACAACACTCAAGAGGTTTTTGATTAATGCAGATGACTCTCTAGAAATTTCGATAACTTGCGCTTTGTCAGTCAAGGAACCCCGAGGTGTGGGCACCAAGAGCAGTTTTTCTGAAGCCTCAGTCACTTTGGGAATAAGACTGACAGCACTGAGTAAATGACCAATCCCTGAATACCAAAAATCTGACCCATGTGATTCTCTCCCTTCCCCCCAAACTCCCACATACATGACTCACTTTTCATACAGCACATGTGCACATCTTTCCTAGCTCCCCTATTAAATCATAAGCAGCTTGGCAACATAGAATCTGCCTTGGTTCCTGAATGTTTGCAAAGACGAATGTTTTATGTGACAATTCAAACAAAGTTATGATAAATAAGTGTCCTAGGATATGAACTGAAGCAGGAGAAAAATCCTGAATTATCAACGCCTCCTCTGAATCCTGATACTAACATTGATACTCTATATGGTTACTAAGTAATTCATATAACTCTTATAACATGTTTTGGTATAAAAAAAAAAATCAGGAACTACTACCCTAAAGCACATAATGCACATATATACATATGTATACATATATACACACATGTATATTATATATGTATATGTGTGTGTGTATATATATATGTATATGTATATAGATTGTGTTCCAGATCAAGGAAATATATGTATACATCTGGAACACAATCCCTCCCTTTTTCTGCCAGCAGACTCCTATTTATCCTTCATATCTGTGTTAAAGTACCACCTCCTCTTAGAAGCCTTTCCTCATCATTCGGCACTCCACTCTCAATGTCCCCATGACCTCATACAATCTTCACTAGAATTCTCATCACACTAAATGAAAACTTTGTGTGCCTAATATCCCTACCCTCATGGGGTCTATCTTCTTTATCCTTGTCTCTTCAGCACTTAACACAGGGCCTGCCTATAATAATTTGTGAATGAACCTTTGTTACGTGAATGTTCTTGGCCTCAGACGTTATACTCTAAAGAGGGTAGACTAAAAGAAGTAGTGGCAAGGGGCTCTCAGAATCTTCTGGAAGGGCCTATAATTTCCAGAAATAGAGAAAGACGCAAGCAACATTAGATGGTTGAGTTACATAGGAAATCATGGTGTGAAAGAAGGAAAAAGAGACAGACATGTAGGGAGTAGAGAAGTAATGAAATATTCTTTCCTCTCCCCCAAAACACAAACCCATGTCTCCATCCCTTCATAATTCATATTTTTTTAAGATTTTATTTGTCTGTCAGAGAGAGCGAGAGAGAGAGCACAAGCAGGGAGAGGAACAGAGGGAGAGGGAGAAGCAGGCCCTCCACTGAGCAGGGAGCCTGATGTGGGACTCAGTCCCAGGACCCTGGGAACATGACCTGAGCCGAAGGCAGACGCTTAACCAACTGAGCCACCCAGGTGTCCCCATAATTCATATGTTTAAAGTGGAAGCTACTCCTCACTTCTAGAACAGACAGCCACACTCCCAGCCCTACCACAGATTCCTCAATCAGAAGGTGAAGAAGTAATGTGACTTCCTCCAGCCATCTGCTGGAGCAGCAAAGTGGGGGAACAGATGGGAAGAAAGGTAAGCCAGAGCATTAGGGTAGGATAAGGGGTCACACTAAAATGGGAGGAAAGAGCAAAGGTGGGCTGCAGGTGAACACATGGTGCATTCTGGTAGGGGTAGAAGTGAAGAGCATAAGTGCCCTGTGCCCCCGCCGCAGCCCTTATAGGACGCAGCTGCTGATGAGTAAGATGACAAACACCATCCCGACTTTGTGGGACTCGTCAAAGATCGTGAGGAATGAGAGCTAACATTTATTGAGCACTTTCTCTGTGTCGAGGGAGGGTTCAAATCTTTTGTCTATTCTATTTTTTTTAAAGATTTTATTTATTTATTCATGAGAGAGAGAGAGAGAGAGAGAGAGAGAGGCAGAGGGAGAAGCAGGCTCCCAAGGAGCAGGGAGCCTGATGCAGGACTCGATCCCAGGACCCTGGGATCATGACCTGAGCCAAAGGCAGACACTTAACCATCTGAGCCACCCAGGCGCCCTCTTTGTCTACTCTAAAAGCCAAATATTCTTTCCACTTTACCATGCTTCTCCCTTGCTAAAACAGTAGATCTTATTAATAAGAAACTCCCCTCCCCAATCCAAAATTGTCCCTCTTGGTATCGTACCGGGAACAGCGATTAAACTGGTCCATGTCGTCAGGTGAGACTTAATGTCTCATCTAAGATAATGTGTCAAAGCCACAGCCATCAGCCTGGCACCCATTCTGCAGTATTCCAATTGGCTCTGACCATAGAATGAGGCTCTGCCAAAAATGCGTTTAGGAAAATAATAGCAAAAACTCTTTTTAGAATTTTTTTTAGCATCTGAGGATGCTAAAAGACCGAACTTTTTTTTTTTTTAAAGATTTTATTTACTTATTTGAGAGAGAGAATGAGAGAGAGAGAGAGAAAGCATGAGGGGGGGAGGGTCAGAGGGAGAAGCAGACTCCCTGCCGAGCAGGGAGCCCGATGCGGGACTCGATCCCGGGATTCCAGGATCATGGCCTGAGCCGAAGGCAGTCGCTCAACCAACTGAGCCACCCAGGCGCCCCTAAAAGACCGAACTTTTAATAGGTGAATGATTGCAGCCTCGCTGCAATGCTTCTCCCTCTCCCACTCCTCCTGCTTGTGTTCCCTCTTCCACTGTCTGTCTCTCTGTCAAATAAATAAATAAAATCTTTAAAAATAAATAAATAAATAAATAAAAGTAAATTTAATTTGTCAGCTTCTAGTAGGCACTGAAATTATTTTAAACTTCTGAAGAAAATAAGACCTCTTCAAATTATTGGATATGTTTTGTTACCATCAAGAGCAAAAGTTAAATAATCTTAATTCTCTAGAATTTTATATGAGATGGCAGAGCTTTGGAATGAATATTTTTAGACACTGCAGTTCTTTAACATTTCTGTACAGACTATTTTTGGAACTAGGTCTCCCTTTACAAGCACAATCTTAATATGCACATCAAGAAAAATTACTACTTCCATCTATAATTAGCTAGTGGTACTTGAGGATAAATTACAAAATTTTAAAAATAAGTAAAATAATCAAAGGTAAACATAATCACCAACAAAGAAAGGAACCATATTGATCATCTTCATCACAAGGCCTTCATTTCGCTAGGCTTTGTTTCACTTTCCTGTCTTTTACTTAATTCTTGCAATATTCTTTATAATCATTATTATTAAAGAGGTTCCTCATTCAACAAACAGCCTGAGAGAGGTTAAATAACTGGCCCCAAAGTCACTCAGCTAACAAATGACAGAAGAGAGACAGGATTCAAACTCAGGATGACCCTGAACTTCAAGATGCTTAGGATGTATAAGGAAGAATAAGACCAAATAAACAATCCAAATAAACGTAATCCAAATAAATCGCTTTCTCCTGATTGTGACCAAAGTTGCCCAATTAAGCAAAACTCACACCTTCCCACCATTTTTAACACTTGCTCCCAATTTAGAGAACAGGATACAGGGTCATGTTAATATATAGACATCTATCTATATACAGGCCTCTGTATATAGATAGATGTCTTCCTCCCACATAGAGTATCTATCATTCTGATAAGTGATTTGGTGCTGGAAGAAGTCATGGGTAATTTTTAAATCTCAAATAAAAGGTCTCAACATGGTAAGTTTTGAAGGAATCAGGCAACATCTACACTATAGGAGACAATACAGACAAGCAGACACAAGCATGTAGTTCTCTCCCACTTATAACATGTGCCTCCCTTTGTTTTGCTCCCAGCTTTGGGGACAGACACTTCTGGCTAAGATCCTGGTCTGGTGCTAAGTTGGGACACATTACAGGTCTTTCATGATCTGGCCCCTGTCAACTTCTCCAGCTTCATCTCTCACTGTTCCTGCCTTGTCCTTCACCCTCTAACAACTGCAAACACCAGGTGGCTCTTCCATATCTACTTCTTTTACTCCCATTACCCCCAAGTCTGGGAAACCCCTCCCCCATCCTCATCACCCATTTAATGCCTATGTGTCCTTTAAGTGCCCCCCTTTCAGCACCTTTTGACACTGACCTTGGTGCCTACCTGGAACATTTTTTTGCCTGGTTTGTGAGACAGCCCATCCTCATGGTTCCCTCAAATCACTCTCTACCACTCCTTTTCAGTTTCTTGTGCCAGATCCACCTTCTCTGTCCTACCTCTAAATGTTGGAATTGCCCAGATCCCTGAGCTGGGTCTGTTCTCTCTTCTAATACAGTATTAAGGGTTCAGGCTTTAGGACCAGACTGTTTGGGTTTTGTTGTTTACTAGCTCTGAGGCTTTCTTGTGCCTCATCGACAATGAGAGTAATAATAATGCCTACTAAATGGAGGTATCATAAGGATTAAATCTGTTAATATATTTATTCAGTACAGTGCTTAGCACATAGAAGGCAGTAAATAAGTATCAGGTATTTTCATTAATATTATTATTAGAAATCACTACTGTTATTTTTATATTTACACTGTATTCCACCCCCCCTCATGAGTTTAAATACTAATTTTTTCCCAAATTTCTATCTCTAGTCCAGATCTTTCCATTGAACTCCAGATCCACAGACCCACATAACTACCTAAGATTTCTATTTGGATGTCTCATAGGGATCTTAAATTTAACAAGCCCGAAATAGAGGTCTTTGTTTCCACATGCCTTTACATCTGTCCTTCCTGCAGTATCCCCATTTCAGTAACAGACAGGCATCTCCATCCAGCTAGTTAGCTGCTCTTGGGAGAAAACTGATACTCTCCTACACTCTTATATCAAATTCATCATTAAGTCCTACCTCTAACATACAGCTATCTTCATTCCATCTCTCTTCACCTCCACTGCCAACACCCAAGTCCTAACACCATCATTTTTTACCCTGATGCTGGAAATAGCTCTCTATCAAGCTCTCTCCCAAATTCCCAATTCAACAGCCAGAGTGGTCGTTTTGAAATGGAAAAATCTGATGTCTCACCCTTGCTTAAAATCCTTAATAACTCAGGATAAAGCATTCATATAACCCTCTAGGGTTTTGCATTACTGGGCAGCTGTAATTTTTGGAAAACCACCCTCATCTCAGGAGAGTCCCCACTACTGCACTGCTTAGCCCCTCTCTCCACTCCACCAAGGACCATCTGCACTGGTTTTTCTTCAACTCCTTGAGCAATCCATGCGGCCTCAAGCCTCAAGACCTTCCTTCATGCTTTCTCTTGGCTTGGAACCCTTAGCCTAACTGGTTGTATGACTGATTCTTACTTACCTTTCACATCTCAGCTTGAATATCTGTTATTTGGGAAGACCCTCCCTGACCTTTCTATCTAAATAAAGCCCCTCTGCTATGCTTTCTCATATAATCCTGTACTTCTTCTTCACTATAAAGACTATGAGGACAGGGACTGTGTTATTTTGCTCAAAACTGGAACCCAAAGCTAAATATAGTGTCTGATCTGTAACAGATGCCCAACAACTATCTATTGAATAAATGAAGGTCCTATTTCATCAAATCTAAGACCCCACCAATGATAAGATGCATTCCTAATGTAAAAAAAACAATGTGCATGTCAAAATTGAGTAAATACATTAGATCATCATTATATACATTGTTCTTACCCATACCTCTGACTTCTTTTTAATGTCTCTGCATTTTCCCCTCTTCTTCTAATTACTAACCCTTTGTCAAAAAGAAACTTTTATAGCCTTTCTTGAATAAGGCAGAACTTTAAAAATACAACAACCCATTTTAAAAACTCAGTTTCAGTGTTATAACCTCCAGGAAGCCTTCCTTGACCACCATGTTAAGGCAGGGGCTCCTGCTTGGACCGACAACAATAACTGGTTTTTCTATCTATGCACTTGCCATATTCCATTATTATTATCTTTTCACATGCCCATCTCTTTAACTAGATTGTGACCCCCTTGAGAACAAGATCTGTGATTTCTCCACTGGCATCACCTCCATACCTGGCCCAGTGGTTAGCAGATAGATGCTCAAGAGATGTCTGTTGAGTGAATAAATAAATGAAGAGATGAGTCTTTAGGAGCCACAGAGCTTCCACAGATTTGAAATGTGAAGGAATGTTATACAGAAAACCAGTCAAGACAGAAGCCACAGAAGAGATTTGAAAATAATTTAATTAGCTACAAACTATAAGCATGAGTGGACCAAGGTAACCCAGTCATCCACTCTTCAAAATACAAGCTGGTTTGCCCAAACAAAACAGCATTTCTCAGTAAGAGGTTACTTTATTTTTTTTTAAAGATTTTATTTATTTGAGAGAGAGTGAGCACAAGAAAGGGGAGGAGCAGAGGGAGAGGGAGGAGCAGGCTCCCTGCTAAGCAGGGCGCCCAATGCGGGGCTCAATCCCAGGACCCTGAGATCGTGACCTAAGCCAAAGGCAGATGCTTAACCGACTGAGCCACCCAGGCGCCCCAAAGCAAAGTTTACTGAGCAATAGTTAAGTTTATTGAATGATAAGAGTACAAAGCTCCCAAAGAGGGAGGGGACCTGAGAGGGTTGCCCTATAAGAGGTTACTTTAAAAATGAAGGACAGAACTTGCACATTTGTATCTTATGTGCTACCTACCCCTCCAGCCTATAGCTTGAGTAAGACTTTTGATCAACAGAATGCCATAAAAACATTCAAACAAAACCTACAATTTCCACTTTGTAGCATTAATATTTTTAAATGCAAATACAACAGGTTAGGCTAATATATAAAGCTGCAGTGTTCATTTGACATATAGAAAGCACAACGGATGCTAAACGGATGCTAAATGCCAAGGAGACAGGTGGCCCCCGAGTTACCCTGGAAGAAAAGGAAAGCTGCAGAAGTGATGCTGGACCCAAGGAGCTGCTGGCTATGGTTGTACCTTCAGCCTGGGAGACAAGTACTAGAGAGCCAAGAAGCAGAAACACTTAGATACTGAGGTTATGAAGCACTGACTCAACAATTCCCAAATTTCTGGAGAGACCAATAGTACACTCTTTTCCCTCAAGTGTGACAGCCCTCAGGTGGAAAACGGTATGACTGAATTATTAAAGAAAATCATCTCAACTGACTGGTTGTGGGTTCTCAACAGGACGGAGAGGAACTGGTAAGACAAAAGGAATAACAAAAAGATCAAAATCAACTGTCGCTCAATTTTAGGTAGAAAACTCTCACAGTTCATGAAATAAAGGACATTTGGGTTTTTTTGTGTTTTTTTTTAAGATTTATTTATTTATTTTGAGAGAGTGAGAATGAGAGAGAGAGAGAGTACATGAGAGGGGAGAGAGTCAGAGGGAGAAGCAACTCCCTGTCAAGCAGGCAGCCTGATGCGGGACTCGATCCTGGGACTCCAGGATCATGACCTGAGCCGAAGGCAGTCGCTTAACCGACTGAGCCACCCAGGCGCCCCAGGACATTTGTTTTTAAGCAAAAGTTACTTCAACTGTATATGCTGAGAGAGTATCTTGAAAGACAAATGCAGCACAAGCAAGCCGAGGTTCCAAAAGAACTTGTCCCTCAGCCTTTTCCTCAGATGTCAAGCTGGTGTCCTAGCACTGACTTGACCACACCCTTCTAGAAGACCCACATGAATCTCCCTGGAAATAAGAATTTCATTCTGTCTGTGATGAGTGAGGAAGGATATTATTTCCTTCTCCCCCTCTATAACCATTGCTTCTCATTAAAAAAAAAAAATCCGTGAGTTTAATACATAAAAAAACTAAAATTTTTAAATATTGCAAAATTATCACACCTAAAATTGCTTTCATTTTTATTATCATACAGAGTTAATTTCCCCTTTCTAATTTTTTCCAGTATTCTTAGATATTTAAGTTTCTGTTACAGAAAATTTCATTGGTATTTTAGTATTCTTCATACAAAGGAGGTTCTGTTTGGCTAACTCACAGCACAGCCTTCTTAAAAGCTACTCTAAATTTACTTTATTTTCAATCTATATCTCGATAATCAGCTTCTTCTATTACTGCCCACTGTGTAAAAGTACTTCCCTTTATTTGACCTGTAACTACTTCTTTGAGCTTCAAAAGATGCCTCTGAGTTATCTATATAAGACCATGTTGCCCTCTTCACATGCTTCATAGGCTTCTGAGATTCCACCACATAAAAAGTTCATTCTTTATCCTTCCAGATTGAAAGGTCCAATCTTTTTTTGAACAGTGCTTCACATCATCCTACTCACTCTAACTTATTTTCATCTCTTTGAATTTCAATTTTCTCACTTACAAAGCAAAGCAATTAGACAGTGTAGAATCCAGAGTCAAGATTAAGAGCATGGGCTTTGGAGTCAGACAGACCCAGTGGTTCCAATACTTTCCAACGGTGTGACCTTGAGAAAATTATCCAACTTCCTTTCTCAGGATCCTTATTCATGAAACTGGTTATTAATAATAACATATGTCAACAGTCAATGGTACTGTAATTGTGCTGTATAGTGACAGATGGTAGCTACAGTTGTGGTGAGCGTGGCATAACGTGTAGACTTGTGGAATCACCACGTTGTACACCTGAAACCAATAATGTAACACTGTGTTTCAACTATGCTTCAATAAAAATAATATGTACATCAGAGAGTTGTTACACAGATAAATGAGATAAAGTTTAAAGACCATTACATTGTATTGTCACTGCCCCTACCACATGTTTCTAATAGTCTAGTTCTAATTGGCAGTTCTTTAAACATAATCAAAAGCACATCTTGTACAACTTCTGCTTGTGATTAGTTCTTCTCCCCTCCCCCAATTATGCATATACTACCATCATTCACATTTTGTCTGAAGACAGGATTTATCTAAGATACATATAACTGCTTCCAAAATGTCATTCATATTAGACAGGGAGGTTGCATTGGAGGGACTGGGAGTCAATTTTCCCTAAGAGCAGGGGCTGGGAGGGCAGTTCAGCTGGCATTGCCTCATGAATGATGGGAGCTACAGGGGAGATTCCTGCCCTGGAAATAAGAGCCTTGGGAGTGAGGAGCGGGAGAGGGTAGGAGAAAGGAGATGGGTGGACCCTGTAGGGAGCCAACCCTGAGAGGGCAAATGAGCAGGACACACTGCAGGCTGGCTGAGTCACCTAAGGAAAAAGGACACGGTTGGCCTGCTTCCTGCTTCCGAAAGAAAGTGTTTACTTGGGGGCTCCAGGCTGCCTCCTCATCCCATCAGCCCCCCCCCTTTTTTTTAAAGTATCCTTTTAGCTGACTTTTAGCTGGAAAAAGCAGCTATAAAAGGTGACCGAGGCCCTATATTTGGAAGAAAGGCTAGCCCAAAAGATGTTTACAGAAAATTTAAAAACTTCTGGGTGGCAAAATACATCATAAACAAAGTCAAAATACAAACTGGCCAAAAATAAATAAATAAATAAAATCTGTAACAAACTAATTCCCTTAATGTATAAAGAACTCCTACAAATTAACTCAGAAAAAGATAACAACCCAGTAGCAAAACAGGCAAAAGAAAAAAAATAGGTAAATCACCAAAGCACCACTAAAAAAAATTAAACATAAGAAAAGATGTCTAATCTCATTAATACTTTAAAAAAATACAAATTTAAAACACAATTTAAAATTTCACGTATTGAATTTGAAAAGACTGAAAGGGTTGATAATAATATGGGTTGGGAAGAAAGTAGACAATCAGGTGTTTTCATATATTGGTGATAAGATAAATAGGCACAATGTTTTTAGACAGAAATTTGATAATTTCTTTTACAATGTGAAATATATATTTCAGGGATGCATACCAAACTAGGAGGAAGGCAGACTTTTGATCTTGTACTTTGTACAAGATCTCTATATTTTACTTTTATGAGTACTACTTTTTCTATAAAACCACAAGTTTAAAAAATATTCATATCCATGACTCAGAAAATCTGTATCTAGAAATTTTTCCCATGAGATTCTAAAAAATACAAATAATTCTTTCCAAAGTTGTTCTGCAGCATTGTTTGTAAAAGTGAAAATTTAGAAATGACACAAAGGTTAGCATACACCTATATTAATAAAAAGATTAAGAAAACTATAGTAATATATAATTAACAGATTAAGGTACACCTTTACAATGGCAATACTAAAAAGAATAAAGTAGGTCTATATGTACTGACATGGAAAGATTCTGTTAATTGAAAAAAGGCAAGTTACAAAACAGCATCATTTTGTGATTCTATTTGTCCAATATATATTCACATATCCATATAATAGAGCAGCCTGACAGTCACTGATGTGCATTTAGGGTTTACACTCTTCGTGAACAATGCTGAAAGTCTACAGCATCGGAGCAATGATCTTTCTGCCCAGTCATGAATGCGTGACAGCCTTTGTGGAGACCTCTCTGGAGAAGGGAGACCAGAGCTGGACTGCGGGCCTGGGCCTGCCCTGGACTCTATCCCCGTGTGCCTCTGCTTTTCCCCATTAGCCTGTGTGCGCCCTCCTGAAGAGATATAAAAACTTTCTTTGCGGGAGAAAAGCCACCTGTTTGCACCTGTGATGGAAGTGAAGCTTACGCAGAGGTCTCTGAAAGAGACTGTTCTAACCATACACTGTGTCTCCTCTAGCCTGGTCCCCACAGCCCCACCCAGCCTTGCTCTACAGAGGCATAGCCCCAGCCCTCCACTCCCCCCACACTCCCTCCTGGCTTTTTTGTGCTCCAGCTCCATGGGCCTTTTTCAGTTCTTTAAAGATGCCAGACTCTCTCTACCACAAGACTTCTCACAATCTGTGCCCTCTGCTTGGAACTCTCCTCCCCTCCCCTCATTAACAACTAGGCTTCTTTCAAACCTCAACTTGGCTTTTTTCTGAAAAGTGTCCCTGATTGATCAGCTCCCACTGCTCTGTGTGCCTTTACAGCACTGAGAACCTCCCCTTCCAGTGCTCGGCACAGTTAGGACATGACATTTTTCTCTCTCCTCCCAGTGAGCTCCATCCTGTCTATTTCTGTGTATTGTTTCATCTCTATCATCCAGAACAGCCTGGCATATGAATGAATGGTATGTGCATGTCTGTATGGATAATTATGGATAATACATTAAGCACACTATATAAAAAGCTACCACCAGCAAAAAACAAGTGGAATTTGAAATTATAAATGCAAAACCATTTACTTAAAAAAAAAACCCAAAATGAAATACTGAGGTATAAATGTAACAAAACATGCACAAGATTGTGAATAAAATCAAAGAAGAACTAAATAGGTAGAGAGGTATTCCATGTTCATGATTAGGAAGACTCAATATTGTCAGGATGCCAGTTCTTCCCAACTTGATCTACAGATTTAACGCAATTCCAATCAAAAGCCCAGCAAATTATTTTATGGATATCGACAAACTGATTCTAAAGTTTATATGGAGAGGCAAAAGACCCACGACAGCCAACACAGTCTTGAAGAACAAAGTTGGAGGACTGACACTATCTGACTTCAAGACTTAATATAAAGCTATAGTTATCAAGACAGTGTGATACTGGTAAAAGAATAAACAAATAGATCAGTGGGACAGAACAGAGAATCCAGAAATAGATCCACATAAATACACTCAACTCATCGTTGACAAAGAACAAGACAGTGGTAATACAACAGAGCCCCAAAATAGTCTTTTCAATAAACGGTACTAGAATAACTGGACATCCACATGCAAAAAAAACAAACAAAACCCCCCAAAAACCAGAATCCAGACACAGACCTTACACCTCCAGAATAACAAACTCAAATGGATCACAGATCTAAAATGTAAAGCACAAAACTATAAAACTCCTGGAAGATAACACAGAAGAAAATCTAGATGACTTTGGGTATGGTGATATCTTTTTAGATACAATACCAAAGGCATGACCCATGAAATAAATAATTGATAAGTTGGACTTCATTAGAATTAGAAACTTCTGCTTTGTGAAAGACAATGTCAACAGAATAAGAAGACAAGTCAGACTGGGAGAAAATATTTGCAAAATACACATCTGATAAAGGATTATTATCCACACCAGACAAAGAATTCTTAAAACTCAACAATAAGAAACAACCAACCTGATTAAAAAATGGACCAAAGATTTTAAAAGACACCTCACCAAAGAAAATATACAAATGGCAAATAAGTATATGAAAAGATGCTCCACATCACATGCATCATCAGGAAAATGCAAATTAATATATCAAAGAGAGATTACTATATACCTATTAGAATGGCCAAAATTCAGAACATAGTCAAGGAATAGAAGCAGCAGAAATTCTCACTCATTGCTTGTGGAAATGCAAAATGTACAGTCATTTTGGAAGTCAATCTGGTGGTTTCTTACAAAACCAAACATATTCTTACCATATGATCCAGCAATCACAAACCTTGGTATTTACACAAAGGAGTTGAAAACTTAGGTCTACACAAAAACACAGATGTTTAGGGTAGCTTTATTCATAATTGCCAAAACTTGGAAGCAACCAGGATGTCCTTCAGTAGGTGAATGAATAAATAAACTGTGGTACATCCAGACTATGGAGTATTATTCAGTGCTAAACAGAAATGAGCTATCAAGACATGAAAACACATGGAGCAATCTGAAAAGGTTACATACTGTATGATTCCAACTATATAACATCCTGGAAAAGGCAAAAGTATGGACAGAGACAATAAAAATATCAGTGATTGCTGGGGTGGGGGTGAGGAAAAGATGAACAGGCAGAACACAGGTGACTTTTAGGGCAGTGAAAAAACGGTGTGATATGACCATGGCTACATGTCATACACATTTGTCCACACCTACAGAATGTACACCACCAAGAGGCAACTGCATTGTAAACTATGGGCTTTGGATAATTATGATGTGTCAATGTAGGTACTTCAGTTGCACTGTGGTGGGGAATGTCGATAATGGGGGAGGCTATATGTGTGGGGGGGCTGGGAGTATATGAGTAATCTCTCTATATCTCCCTCAATTTTGCTGTGAACCCTAAACTGCTTTTTTTTTTAAGATTTTATTTATTTATTTGACAGAGAGAGACACAGCAAGAGAGGGAACACAAGCAGGGGGAGTGGGAGAGGGAGAAGCAGGCTTCCCACTGAGCAAGGAGCTGGACCTGGGGCTCGATCCCAGGACCCTGGGATCATGACTTGAGCCTAAAGCAGACCCTTAACGACTGAGCCACCCAGGCGCCCCCCTAAACTGCTCTTAAAAAAATAAAGTATTTTCAGGTGCCTGGGTGACTCAGTCATTAAGCATCCACCTTTGGCTCAGATCATAATCCCAGGGTCCTGGGATCAAGTTCCCCATCAGGCTCCCTGCTCACCGGGGAGTCTGCTTTTTCCTCAACCCCCCACCCCGCTCGTGATCTCTCTCTCACGCTCTCCCTCTCAAATAAATAAATAAAAATCTTCAAAAAAAAAATAGTCTTTTCAAAAAGTTAGGTACTTTGTTGAAATTTGTCATTTTATTTATTTATTTTTTAAATTTAAGTAATCTCGGGGTGCCCGAGTGGTTCAGTCGTTAAGCATCTGACTTCGGCTCAGGTCATGATCCTGCGGTCCTGGAATCAAGCCCCACAATGGAATCCCTGCTCTGCGGGAAGCCTGCTTCTCCCTCTCCCACTCCCCTTGCTTGCGTTCCCTCTCTCGCTGTGTCTCTCTTCCGTCAAATAAATAAATAAAATCTTTATTAAAAAAATAAAAAAATAAATTTAATCTCTACACCCAACATGGGGCTCAAACTCATGACCCTTAGATCAAGAGTCACAGGCTCTCCAACTGAGCCAGCCAGGTACCCCCGAAATTTGTCATTTTATATAAATGAGGCCTGTCTCCATATCAATCAGAGTTCATTCTAGGAATTGATAGTGATTATGGAAAAGAAATGGGTTCTTTTAATATTTTATTGCATGTTTCTTTTGTTTTCCATGTGTGAAGGAAGAAATAAGAACCAAACACTAATAACCATGGAAACTTGATTGTCAAACTGCAGAGTCTTTAAGCTAAAACTCAAAAGAACCTCAACTACATCATCCTCAATTTGATCTATTTATATTCAGCTTTTAACTCACCCAGGAAACACCTGCAGAATTCAGGAAAACCCCTAGCTATTTCAAACCACAAAGAAAGCGTGAAATTTTAGAACTAGAAGAGAAGTTAAAGATTATTTGGTCCAAACATCTCATTCGTAAGCACACTTAAAGCTCCAAGGGCAATACATCTAGACTGCAAAGCTGGCTCAGACCAGACCCAGCAGCAGACCCAGAATGCCCTGAGCCTCAAATTCTGAGATTCTCTTCGGTTCCTCTGGCTCCGCCTCTCTCTGCTTCTCTGTCTCTCAGTGTCTCTCTCTCTCTCTCTCACTCACTCTCTTCCAACCTCCCTCTCTGCCCCCTACCCCCTCCCTCTGGCTCTCCTTCTCACTGAATCTCTCTCTCTCTCTCTGAGTCAGACCTAATAGATCTGTAAGAAATTGTACAGCCGCAAAAATGGCATAAGGAAAGCAAAATCAAGACTCAAATCAAGACTTCATTACTGCACGGCTCAGTTTCCCACACGTTTCCCCTAGCAGACAGAATAAAGACTGGAGACTGGTACAAGGAGGCCCACAGGAAAACTTTTTCCTTAGCATCATCTCCCCTTAGCTGTGCCTCTAGCACAATCAAATCCACAGAGCTACAAAGTGCCAAACCATAGTTTCCTTTACATATAACTAAATACACTTATCCAAATGTTTCATTCATTCAGCAAGTATTTGCTGAGTAGCAATTCTATACTAGGCATAGGTCTAGGCCCTGGGATATGGCATCTGCATGGACATATGGGCTTAGGCTTAGTTTCCCTTATGCCCATCCACTTGGAGAACCGGAGGGTCTGTGAGAGCCCTGGCATTTGATTGTGGACTGGACCACAGCACAGATACTGACTATGTCAAGTCTTTATAATCATGTCCATTGACTGACTTCAGAAGTTGGTACAGCACTAGATCCAAGTCCATTTCTTCTCCACATTGCCAGAATCCTGGTCAGCCCTTGTACAGTAAAAAATCAGGTCGTGTTCCTGTGACTTATGATTGACACATTCTTGCAATAGAGGCTAGGGTCATCCTTGTTGGAGACTTGGGTAAATGGTCTGTAGCAATAAAAAACAATGCTTAATGTAACCATGGATTGCCTAGAGATGCTACAATATTTTCTGACATTATGCCATGACTGATTGTATGTGGTTCCACAAGTGTTTATTATACCTATATTCTATACCATACACTGTTCTAAGAACGGCAGAAACAAAAATGAGAAGGTTTTTTGTCCCTCCCCTCAAGGGCACAAACAGATATCGTCACTATGATATGGTAAGTGAAGGTATACATAAGGTGGCACCAGAGCCCAATGGAGGCAAACATCACCCCAGCTTGGGCAAAGAAACAGGGCACAGAGTGGTTTCCCTAAGGAGGGGGTACATAAATAGGTAAGAGGAATAGGAGTCAGCCAGGCAAATGCGGAAATCATGTTCTAGACAGAGACAACATGAGTGAATGAAGATATAAAAGATAATGGAATATTTGTGAGGAATACAAGCAGTTTAGAATCACTGTAGCAAGAAAGGAGAAGAAACCAGAGAGATACCTAGAGCTCAGATCATGAAAGACCTGGCACATAGTAGGTATTCAAGAAGTACTTGACGAAGGAATTGTTTAGAACTTTCATCAAGAAAAAGGTATGAGTATGCAATTATGCATGTTGGGCATATCTTGTATATTCATTTTGTTAGCAGAAATAGAATATAATACATCAGTAGAATTATAAGGACATGACACAGTCAGCAAAAATATGGCTCACTCAGCATGATACTTGGAGATGCAGGCATCATAAAAAGGAAGTGGCTGGACAGTTTTGATATTCTTGTGACCACAAGAGAGGGAAGATCCAGGGTGTGTCTGCACAGAAGACACAGCCAAAGATCATATGGAGAAAGCTAAAAGGGGGATGCTCAGAATCTGTAACCTTCTTGAATATAGCAACCATCTCTTTCTTCTCCCACTGGCCTAGACACAACCAACATAAATAAGCCAAGTATCTGTGACTCCACCTGCCTTTCCTCAGGGCATCACGTGGAGGAAACTGAACTGGGAAAGAGTAGAACTCATTTTCCTAATGGGTGTTTTTTGTGAGTGAGCTTGAGTCCCTCACTATCGCTGAAAAGGAAAGAGGAGCTTTCCTCCCCCCCAGAGCTGAGGGAAAAGGAAGTCAACACGATCCATACCCTAACAATTCCATACTGAAACACACAGGAACTCTAAGTCAGGGTAGAGCTCCAATAAATACAAGAATATAGAAGCAGTGAAGTTAATAAGGGAGGCAGAATAATAAAAAACCTTTCAGTACACTAACACCCAAAACAACTCAACAAGGTGAAATTCATCTTTGATATTTTTTTTGTTCATAGTATATTTTTTAAATAAAGAGGCTGTGTATAAGGGATGCCTGGGTGGCTCAGTCAGTTAAGCGTCTGCCTTTGGCTCAGGTCATGATCCCAGGGTCCTGGGATCGAGCCCCACATTTGGCTCCCTGCTCAGCGGGGAGCCTGCTTCTCCCTCTCCCACTCCCCCTGCTTGTGCTCTCTCTGTCTCAAATAAAATAAAAACTTTAAAAAAAAAGGCTGTGTTTGTATGGGGTCAAGGATATATGGGAACTCTGTACTTTCTACTCAAATCTACTGTGAAGCTAAAAATGCTCTAAAATATAAAATCTGGGTTTTTGTTTTGTTTTTTAATGAAATTTGTCCAAAAAACCCCCAAACTTGTCTATTAGTATAGAAGTTGAAGCAGCACACAACTGGGAGCCTGAGTCCCAGGTTGCTAATCCCCTACTCCTGAGTTGTGACTCTGATCCATGATGCCCCTATATCACCCACCATTTTTTACTTCTTTAGGCATCGAAGGGCCTATGATTACAAGGGGCTGAGAGTCACTTAAGCTCATTCAAGTGAAGGATAGGAAGAGCATATATTAAGAACACAGTGGAAACAAAAGAATAAGGAACCAGAGAAGGGGTGAGTTTCACAGAGGCCAGTACTGAAGCACAGTTGATTCCAAGGCAGGCCCAGGAAGCTCAACAACAGGGATCTGCAGCATTTTTAAAAATATACTTTATTTATTTATTTGATAGAGCGTGCATAAGCAGTGGAAGGGGCGGAGGGAGCGTGAGAGAGAGAAGCAGACTACCTGCTGAGCATGGAGCCCGATGTGGGGCTCAATCCCAGGACCCGGAGATCATGACCTGAGCTGAAGTCAGATGCTTAACCAACTGAGCCACCCAGGCGCCCCGGGATCTGCAGCATTTCTGATGGACCACTGCAATACATCGCTTATTGCACACGTGTCTATACCACTCTTCTCTGGTTTATCTTTTCTATCCTTCCCAGTTGCAATTCCCAAAACAGAATATCTGAATGGCTCAGTTAAATACTACTGCCTCTGTTTAGACTGAACTTTTGAGACTAGACAACATCATAAGACCCTGGCCAGCCTCTGAGTGAGCTAGCCTTGGGTCAGGGCCTCCCCTGATCCAGTCAGCTTGGCCAGAGGGCTGGATCATGTGGTTCTCAGCAGGAGTCCAGAGTGTTGGCGTGGGGTGGAGGGTTAAAGCTACCCTTTGAAGAGACTGTGGGTATAGCAAGCACTGTTAATTCATTCATGATACAATGATGATGGCAATGCCCTGGCAGAAGTCTCAGGAGTAGGAGATGGAAAAAGTGACATGTGGGTGGCATTAGAGACTTAGTAATATAAAAAGCAATGTATGTGAGGCCTTTAGCAGTCAAGAAACACCTAGACGATCCTGAAAAATCCATCCTCAGCACCCAGCATTTCTTCCCACTTATTCTAATACCATAACTTAGAAAAACATCTGCCCCCAACCCCAATATCCTAGGTTCTGAAGGCATTTTAATTGAGCAAATGACCTTGAAAGACATAGTGGCGGAGCACCTGGGTGGCTCATATGGTTAAGCGTCTGCCTTTGGCTCAGGTCATGATCTCCAGGTCCTGAGGTCGAGCCCCACGTCAGGCTCCCAGCTCAGCTGGGAGTCCACTTTTTCCTCTCACTCTGCCTCTCCCCCTGCTTGTGCTCTCTCTGTCTCTCTCTCTCAAGTGAATAAAATCTTAAAAAGAAGAAGGAAAAAAAAAGACAGTGGCAAGGATTTGAAGGTCCATTCCCAGACCCGATGAACCTTTTCCTTAGCTTATGGCTGTGTCCACATCCTCATCGTAACCCTAACTGTGGTTCTCCAACTTTTAGCATCACAAGACAGTAATCTGGAAAAATGACTAATGTCACACTATAGAAATGAGCAGTTCTGACCAAAAGCCTTGCTTCTGGTGGTGTTAATCCCTTCTGAAAGCAATGGTAGGCAGCCCTCTCCCAAACAGGAAAAGCATGGGGTTGCTAAAGCACTGGAAGCCTCCCTAGGAAGTCAGTCAGAACTAGAGACTACTTTTTAAACCTCTCTTCAAAGATTTGTTAGTATACAATGGGACTGTTGAGCTCTGACACACAGACAAAGTGAGCTAGGGGAACAGGTCGCTAACCCTTGACACTCCATTTTAATAAAAATTAAATTGATTAGATTCATTCACTAAATGACTAACTATACAAGCAGAATCAAAAGTATTCAACAATTATAAGACATTGAACACTTTATATGTGTGCTTCCTTTTTACACATTCTCCTCAAAAGTATAGTTGAGGGGCGCGCCTGGGTGGCTCAGTCATTAAGCATCTGCCTTTAGCTCAGGTCATGATCCCGGGGTCCTGGAATCGAGCCCCACATCAGGCTCCCTGCTCGGCAGGAAGCCTGCTTCTCCCTCTCCCACTCCCCCTGCTTGTGTTCCTTCTCTCACTGTGTCTCTCTGTCAAATAAATAAAATATTTTTAAAAGGCGGGGGGGGCGCCTGGGTGGCTCAGTTGGTTGAGCGACTGCCTTCGGCTCAGGTCATGATCCTGGAGTCCTGGGATCGAGTCCCGCATCAGGCTCCCTGCTCAGCAGGCAGTCTGCTTCTCCCTCTGACCCTCTCCCCTCTCATGCTCTCTCTCTATCTCATTCTCTCTCTCAAATAAATAAATAAAAAATCTTTAAAAAAAAAAAGTATAGTTGAATTAGAATTCAAAGAACTGGAACACAAGAGGTCCTGGGTAGTTGTGTAGCTACAGTAGAATGAACACACACACACACACACACACACACACACACACACACACACACTCTCTCTCTCTCTCTCTCTCTCACACACACACACACACACACACACACACACACTCTCTCTCTCTCTCTCTCTCTCTCTCACACACACACACACACACACACACACACACACTCTCACACCCCTGTTTCCATAGGTGGGGACAGAAGAGGTGAATATTCAGGGGAAAAGCATTGCACCCTCCTAGCTCTTTTTATTACCAGAGAAAGATGGGCAGGAGGTAAGCTTTACCCTGACCACTGTTTCAATTTTCACAGACTTTTGCAGATTTAAATATTCCAAAATGGTCATTATAAGAGATGCCATAGAATAGAGTGCATTTTTACGTTCCTAAATTAATAAAACAACTTTGTAGCTAGAACCAAATATTGCAGTTATATCCTTGTTTCCCCAAATACTCTCTAATAGTCTTTTTTAATTGAATAAACTATCTGTTCTTCTGAGTGATCATAATAAAGAGACTGAGTTGAATAAATACAGAACTCTTCTCAGCTAAAAAATACCCGTCACTAGGGGCGCCTGGGTGGCTCAGTCGTTAAGCGTCTGCCTTCAGCTTGGGTCATGATCCCAGGGTCCTGGGATCAAGCCCTGCATCAGGCTCCCTACTCCGCGGGAGGCCTGCTTCTCCCTCTCCCACTCCCCCTGCTTGTGTTCCCTCTCTCGTTGTGTCTCTCTCTGTCAAAAAATAAATAAAAATCTTATTTTAAAAAAAATACCCTACACTAAAAGTGATCTTTATTTCTAATCAGTCTTCAACTGATACAGAGGTTCCTAATACTTTAAATTACTCCTCCTCTACTAATGATCTGTAATGATAGAACACTGATCTTTAAATAAGAATAAAACAGAGTTGGCTATGTGTACAAAGATTGTCAGGTGACGAATCATTTCAATGCCAAAAAATGATTTGGGTATTGAATTTGAACACAGTAGAGCAGATTTTTTTATTATGTTCAGTTAGCTAACATATACTACATCATTAGTTTTTGATGTAGAGCATATTTTCAAATACTATTGGAATTAAGGGGACTCCCAGAGAGTTCAAGTTTTTTCACATGAGTTAAGTAGCTAGTTTCTAAAAGAAATTAAGTTGATCTCTAGGGGCAGCTGGATGGTTCAGTCAGTTAAGCATCCAACTCCTGATTTTGGCTCAGGTCATGATCTCACGGTCATGAGATATAATCCCGCATCAGGCTCTGCAGTGAGCATGAAGCCTGGTTGGGATTCTCTCTCCTTCTCCCTCTGCCACATGAAACCTCTGATCAGATCATGAGATGCTGAATTCCTGAATAACAAGGTGCCTTTTTAGAAATTTTTACCCTAGGTAGCACTGACCAATATACCGAAATGAAATAAAAAGAAAAAATAAATCAGCATAATATTTACACTTTTTCTCTTTTTAGATTTATCAAGAAACCACTTCCATGGGTACTAACTATACGTGTTTCTACTATATGAATGTAATTTTATACACCACAGCCAGGAAGTGGAACGGTGAAATAAACAGACAAAAAAATAATAAAAATTCTTAGTAGAA
The DNA here is from genome assembly GCF_037043125.1 of Eumetopias jubatus. NCBI lineage: Eukaryota > Metazoa > Chordata > Mammalia > Carnivora > Otariidae > Eumetopias > Eumetopias jubatus. Next base: position 93,484,004 of record NW_028274813.1, read on the forward strand.
AAAGGCCCACAACTTTAACACAGAATAAAGATTGCTGTCCCGTTTTTTTAGCAAGATAATAGTATTTAAATTTCTTAAATATTATCCATAACAAGAAGCAAATCTATTTGTCAGCTCTGAATGTTGTTCTTTTGAAAACAATATGGAAAATCCTTTGGGCTGAACCTTAGAAATGATTTCAAGAGCCTGGCATTAAGTAGCTATATAAAATTATTTTTAAATTGATAACTGTCATCATAAACAGACAAGAGGAGGGGCGCCGGGCTGGCTCAGTCAGTTGAGAGGCTTCCTCTGGCTCAGGTCATGATCACAAGGTTCCTGGGATCGAGCCCTGCTTCTCCTTCTCCTCCCTGCTTATGCTCTCTCTCGTATCTCTCTCTCTCAAATAAATTTTTATAAATAAATTTTAAAAATGTTTTAAATAAACAGACAAGAGGATATAATCCTACCAACACTTCTATAGTAAGTTGTTTTTCATTTTTATGAATTGCCAAAATCACATTCTTCTGTATTCTTCCTATTCATTTTCAAATGAAATTTTAATTCTATATGTATTCATTGAGTCCCTCTGTGAATAAGGTTTTGTGTTAAATTGGGGGTGGGGGTAAGGGAGGGAGTGGAAAAAGGAGGCCACGGCACGGTCTGTTCCTTGCATGGGCCAGGCCTCTCTTCCTGATCAAAGTCAAAGGAGGTCAAAGAACCAAGGTCCGTTTTGCCCTATCGTTGGGCATTGTCACCCCTGTCTTACAGATGGAAAAACTGAGGTCGGGTGAGGTAAGGTAGCTTGGTCCAGCTGACATGGCTAGTAAGTGGAGGAGCCAGTACCTGACCCAAGAATGTCTAGCCCCAACTTTAGTTCTCTCTCCATTACACAGTGCTGTTAATAGCTTTCTTTCTTTTTTTTTTTTAAGAATTTATTTATTCATGAGAGGCAGAGGGAGAAGCAGGCTCCCCACTGAGCAGGCAGCCTGAGGCGGGACTCCATCCATCCCAGGACCCTGGGATCATGACCTGAGCCGAAGGCAGGCGCTTAACCATCTGAGCCACCCAAGCGCTCTGTTAGTAGCTTTCTTATCCAATCTCAGCTCAAATGTCACCTTCTGAGAGGCATCCTCTCTTTATAGTTTCATTTTCTTCACATTTTTAAAGAGATCAGACCCGGGGCGCCTGGGTGGCTCAGATGGTTAAGCATCTGTCTTCAGCTCAGGTCATGATTTCCAGGTCCTGGGATCAAGCCCCACGTCTGGCTCCCAGCTCAGCAGGGAGTCCGCTTCTCCCCCTCTCTCTCTCTCCGCCTCTCCCCTTGCTTGTGCTCTCCTCTGTCTGTCTCTCTCTCTCAAATGAATAAATAAAATCTTTAAAAATAAATAAATAAATAAATAATAAAATAAAAATAAAGAGATCGGACCCATTTATAAATCGTGAGAGTCTTTTCCAGCTGAAAACAAACAAAAGCCCTTCGCAGATTTTTTTCAAATAGTAACTTAGCTAAAATTCTCCAAAAACAAGAGAAAAAAGGAAATGATACACAGCACAGACAAAAATAAGGATGATGTTAAAGAAAAACAGAATTACACTTTCTCCCTTGTTGCTTTAGTAAAAGGCGAAGAGGAGTGGGGGCTGATTCTAAAGGCCAAGTGTGCACACCTGACTGCCATCATGCCCATGGAGTCATCAGATGCCCACAACCGAGACTCCATGGAAGATTACCAACAAAGATACACCCCTCTAAGCATGTGGGTGAAGTAGAAGATGTTCAGAATTTGAAATGTCAGCATGGGGAATGTGGGGTTTCTTAAGAAAGTATTATGTCAGTATTTGTGTTATGTATGAATGCTTCTTATATACCTTTAAAGAAGACTGTGATGGGAGTTTTTACCTCAATATTAAAAATTTCGGGGCTTGGGCGCCTGGGTGGCTCAGTTGGTTGGGCGACTGCCTTTGGCTCAGGTCATGATCCTGTTTCTGCCTTCTTAACTTCCACATCGTGTTTCCTCTATGTTAAAAAATTCCCCACTTTACTGAACTTTATTAAATTCTCCAGTTTGAAAAAAAAAAAAGCAAAGAGTTGAAAGAATAATGTTACATAATATCCACTAGGACTCAAAACACTGAGGAAGAAACTAAAAAATAAGAAGCATATTTCTGTTATCTTTCCAGTGAGCTCTCATTATAGCAGTTAATAAATATATGTGGTTGATATCTGTAAATAATGAGTTCTTGGAAACCACATTCTAACATGCAGAACTGTAAAGGCAGTTTTTCCAAAAGAGCAATGCCATAACTAAAGTTTGGGTTCCTGAGACTTTGGCAGCATATTATTGCAATTATGATCAAAGAAATGCCATAGAGTAAATATGCAAAATTATAAAACTCTAAAGCAATTTCAAATACCAACATTATACTGCTGATCCTAGTCCAAGGGCTTAAAACAATATGAACTGATTACACGTTTGACCCTTGAACACAGATTTGAACTGCAAAGGGTCACTTATACATCGATTTTTGTCAATAAATACAGTACTGTAAATATATTTTCTCTTCAAAAAAATGTATATTTCTCTTCCTTATGATTTTCTTAAGAGTATTTTCTTTTCTCCGGGTTATTTTATTGTAAGAATACATTATATAATACATAAAACATATAGAATATGTGTTAATCGACTGTTTACATTATTGTTAAGGCTTCTCGTCAACAGTAGGCTATTAGTAGCTAAGTTTTGGGGGAAACAAAAGTTATACTTGGATTTTTGACTGTGTGGAGTATCAGTCACACTAACCCCCACTTTGCTCAAAGGTCAACTGCGCAAGTATCCTATTATAAAGTATAGGAAAAGCACATTTTAACAAAATACATATTTGATCAAAAATCGGTATGTTTACATTAAGCGTATTAAAGAAATGAAATGATAAAATCATTGGGGTTCACCTTAAAATACTCCAGAAAAAAAAACAGCTGGGAAAGGCAATAAATAAAGCAAAATGTGCAAAATGCCGACATTTGTTGAGACCTGTACTTGGGAATTTGTTTTACTATTCTCTTTTCTTTGTTTATGTTTTAAAACTTTTAATAATAAAAAGTTTAAGAATCTAACTAAAAATTATAAATAATTACAATTTAATAGATAATAAGTATTACTTAACAATTTATCTTACTTTCTTAAAACTCAGAAAGACTCTTTGGGGGGATGCCTGGGTGGCTCAGTTGGTTGGGCGTCTGCCTTCGGCTCAGGTCATGATCCCAGGATCCTGGGATCCAGTCCCACATCGGGCTCCCTGCTCAGTGGAGAGCCTGCTTCTCCCTCTCCCTCTGCCTGCTGCTTCCCCTACTTGTGTTCACTCCCTATCAAATAAATAAATAAGATCTTAAAAAAAAAAAAAAAAGACTCTTTGGGGAAAAATGAGACAGGTCAGTAACACTACCCATAGGAGGGGGCATTAAGGCAAGTTTCCCACAGCAAGCAGTTGTCAATAGTGTAACTACCTTGAGAGCCCTCCCCCCACCTTCAAGATAATGTGCTCATGCATCATTAAACCAAAGTGCAAAAGTGTAACTGCAGGGAGCGAAGTCAGTCTCCAACCTTACACCACATCTAAAAATTAACTCAAAATGAATCAAAGATCTAAATGTAATAGCTAAAACTATAAAAATTTTAGGAGACAACATAGGAGAAAAGATTCCTGACACTGAATTTGGCAATGATTCCCTGGATCTGACACCAAAAGCACAGGCAACAAAAGAAAAAATAAATAAATTAGACTACAACAAAATGAAAAACTTCTGTGCATCAAAGTACACGATCAAGAGTGAAAAGGCAACCTAGAGAATGGGAGAAAATGTTTGCAAATCATATATCCAATAAGAGGTTAACACCCAGAATATATAAAGAACTCCTACAATTCAACAGCAACAAAAATAAACAATGTGACTAAAAATGGGCAAAGGACTTGAATAGACATTTCTCCAAAGCAGATATACAAATGGTCAACAAGCACATGAGAAGATACTGAACATCATGAATCATTAGGGAAATGCAAATCAAAATCACAATGAGATACTACTTCACAAAACCATAAAACAACAAGTGTTGGAGAAGATGTGGAGAAACTGGAATGCCCATGCACTGTTGGTGGGAATGTAAAATTTCCAGCTGCGATGGAAAACAGTATGGACTTTCTTTTAAAAAATTAAAGACAGAATTACTATCCAATCCAGCAATAATATATACCCAAAAGAATTGAAAGCAGGGTCTCATAAGAGATATTTGTACACTCATGTTCATAGCAACATTATCTGTAATATCCCAAAGGTGGTGTATACATGCAGAATATTATTAAACCTTGAAAAGGAAGAAAATGCTAAAACATGCTACAACATGGATGAACCTTGAGGGTATTATGCTAAATGAAGTAAGTCAAAGAGACAAATGCTGTTATGATTCCACTTACATGAGGTACTTAGAGTCGCCAAATTCATAGACATAAAATAGAAAAGTGGGTTGCCGGACTCAGGAGGGAGGAGAACACAGGGGGTTGTTGTTTAATGGGTAGAGAGTTTCAGTTTTGCAAGACGAAGAGCTCCAGGGACTGGCTGCACAATATGAATGTACTTAACATTAGTGAACTATACAGTTAAGATGGGACATTTTATGTTGTGTATTTTATTAATAATAAAAATTTTTTAAAGTGTACATCTGTATTCTAAATATTTATTAAATGCCCAAACACACAGTCATTTCAAAAAGGCATATCTCCAAAGGTGATAATTACATTGGACCCTTGCTGTCAGATTATTCCTATAGAGTTGGAGTAAGAAGAACTTAATAATTCATTAATTAGAACTTGGTTAATAAGATACTAAAGGATTCTGTTGCATAGCAAATTACTACATTTAGAGTTTACAGATTTTAGTAGGGTTCTGATGTTTGTTTGTTTAAGATTTTATTTATTTGTCAGAAAGAGAGCACAAGCAGGGGGTTAGGCAGGCCCAGGGAGAAGCAGTCTCCCTGCTGAGCAAGAAGGCCAGTGTAGGACTTGATCCCAGGACCCGGGATCATCCCAGGATCATGAGCTGAGCTGAAGGCAGATGCCTAACCAACTGAACCACCCAGGCGTCCCGGGTTCTGATGTTTTCTATTTTAAGTTTTAGAACCCTAAAAAAATAGTAAGATACACTTTTTAAAACTACATTTCCACCTACACATAATATCTGGTCAGCATAGAATTGTACCAGCCCTAGATAATTAAAGTCAGCTTTAGCTCAGGGAACTCTGCCAGGTTTAATACCTGAAAGACAGGTAAAGAACACTAAGCTATATACCTTTGATTGGATTCTCTAAAGACAGTGAGTCAGGCTCCAAGTGTCAAAAGATCTAGTCTCATGCTTAACGAAAACAAAGATATTTTCTGTTAGAACTCTTTTTATCCAAGTACCTCAAAGTACTTGGCAAACATTAATCAAATGGAAATTAAGGCATAGCCTCAGGACACATGAAGGCGTTGGCGGTCAAAAACTCACACAAAAAAGCCTCTAGATCCAACTACCAATTTATAGAAGAACACATTAAACTACACCATGGCAATATAATCAGCAAAAACCAGACTGGGAAATTCCATAGGGCAAATGACCCAGTTTCTTCAACAAATGAAAGGGAAAAAGAAGAGATGGAGAGGGAGCCTACAGATTGAGATGTAGAGAAACACCAGCCAACTGCAATATCTGAACCTTGATTCAAACAAACTAAAAAGATTATGAAATTTATGATACAACTAGAAATGCAAACTGACTTGAATGTGATGATATTAAGGAATTATTATGGACATTTTTATGTATAAAATGGTACTGTGGATATTTTATTTTAAGTGCTTGTGTTAGAGATATTGTTTCAAAGATCTCCATGACCACTCCCAAGTTCAGTGATTTCCTAGAGAAGTTTCTCAGAACTCAATATATACTGTACTCATGGCTAGGATTCATTATAGCAAAAGGACACAAAGCAAAATTAGCAAGGGGAAAAGGTAGATAGGGTGAAGTCTAGAGGAAACCAGGTGCAAGCTTCCAAGAGTCTTCTCCCAGTGGAGTCACACAGGATGTGCTTAATTCCCTCAACAATGAGTTCTGAAATGTCATCTACCAGAGATACTCACTAAGAGTCTCAGTGCCCAACATTTTACTGGGGGCTGGTTACACAAGCCCTCTCTGCTTAGCATGTACCAAGATTACAGACTCCCAGAAGGAAAGCAGGTGTTCAGCATGAACCATATTGTTTGTACACAAAACATAGGCACAACGAGCTGCTAATAATTAAGGTGGTGAGAGAACCCTCCTGAAATCTAAGTTCCTAGATGCCAGCCAAAGACCAAACTGGTAAGCAAACCTTTCAAAGGACAGCAGTTAGGCCTGATACGATCACTCTTCCCTGCATAGATACACACTGAAATATATGGGATGAAATGACAAAATGTACAGGATTTCCTTCAGAATAATATAGGAGGGCAGAACTGGGCATGGAGAGATTAGCCATGAACTGAATTGCTGAAGCTGGAGGATGGGCATGTGGGAACTTATTGTACTGTTTTTCCTACTTTAGTATATGTTTTAGGTTTTTCCATAAGAAAACACTGAATTTCTTTTTAATCATAGAGGAAAACTCAGAACTAATGCTTAGGCTCTGAATCAAGAAAATGTGATGGGATGAGAACAGGAGCTTGTAGAACCTTTGGGCTGCTACCAAGACAGGTTAACCCAGGTCACATGTGAATAGGCTTTGTAACCCTGACACTCAAGAGTTAGTTAACGTGTTTTGGGGGAAAGGGACAAAAAGGGTTGCCTCTTGTCCAACGCAAACTATATATCAGAGCGAAAATTTTGAGGGTGATTTAATTGTAGCTACTGATTAAGTGGCTGGCAAATGATCGCCAACAATCTATAGGATTTGCAAATCAGATTTCTTATACTTTTGTCATTAATTAACGAGCCATAAAATGAATATGCAGCCACTCTTTCCCACAACACATCAGCAAAGAATGGAGAATGTTTCTTCCATTTCAAAAATGTGTTCTTTAGCAGTTAAACATGCTACTTACTCACATATTATGCTCTGGAAAACATTATGCTCCTCGGAGTGACTAAAACCTTGGCAACAATTCCACAGAGATATTGAGCATTCTGACTCACCGCTACACAGCCTCTACAGACATCCTTAAATTTTGGTTTACTTAGGTGGGGTATGCAGGAGGTGGGGGGAAATATGGGTAAAAATATATCCTTTACACTAAAACTATAAATAATCTGTATTTAATAATAAATTGCTTATAACACAAATATAATGACACTGTGCTTTAGCTTGCATTATGTAAGGCTAGAAAAAGTAAGCAGAAGCCCAATGGTGAACTACCAGCATAACAAGTTTCACTGACTGGCCCCTCGCTCCAACACCCACAATATGACAGCTCAACCTGTCATAGACAGAAAAGAATGAGGCAGGGAGGACCAGCCTGAATCAGCAATACAGACTCATATATCTTCCCTCTCTCATATGAAGAAAACATGCATTCATCACTAAGTGGTTCCATCCCTAGTTTCTAAACAAAAGACATTTTGACTCATCATCAATGACTCATCATCAATAAAACATTCCCTATTAGTAGGAATGGCTTTCCACTAATCCATCCAAACTATAATCCAAATGCTAGTACTACCAAAAACATAAAATGAAACCTCTGGGCTGGGGATCAGAACAAAGCCTACAGGGGCACCTGGCTGGCTCAGTCAAAAGAGCATGCAACTCTTGATCTCTAAGGTCATGAGTTCCAGCCCCATGCTGGGTATAGAGATTACTTAAATAAATACACTTAAAAAAAAAAAAAGAATAAAACCTACAGATGAACAAGGAAAGGGCCAAGGGTATCCCTGATTCTGTACTAAAACCCTCAAAGCTTTCCTGCCAATGGAAAAGCATATCAACTCTATAAAGCACACCACCTAGCACGGAGTTACAAATATACTGCAGTATTTAGTCAGTGTTCCTTCCAGATAACTGTTATCAAGACAAAACTTATTCTGATTAAATAAAAGATAGAATGTTACTTCTTGTAATGTTACCCAGGTGCCAAGCTCTGGGCAAGTATCAACAATTCTGCTGAACTTAACTACCTAAGTATTTCAATACCTAGAAAACCAACTATTGCAGAGACTTTTAAATAAATGTTGACAATTACAAAGCTCTCCGTAATATCCAATTGGCAAATCAGTATTCCTTATGCTATTTACAAAAGCCAATGTTAGCCAATAAACCCTCTTGAGATCTATGTATAAAAAATATATTTCTGGGGGCACCTGGGTGGCTCAGTTGTTTAGTGTCTGCCCTCGGCTCAGGTCATGATCCCAGGGTCCTGGGATTGAGCCCCGCATCGGGCTCCCTGCTCAGCAGAAAGCCTGCTTCTCCCTCCCCCACTCGCCCTGCTTGTGTTCCCTCTCTCGCTGTGTCTGTCAAATAAATAAATAAAAATCTTTAAAAATATATATACACACACATATATTTCTGCCTAAAGTACTAAAAAACTTAAAATGACTTACAAAGTGGCTAAAATTCAACTATCCAGAACACTATCCAGAATAAAAGGCAAAAATAGCCTCCGAGTGTTCAAAAGAGAAGAACCCTTTGCATGCCCTAAAGCTTTACTTGAAGGAGAATCCCTTAAATTTTCATTCAGACTCTACTTGTAGTATTTTACAACTTTATCCGTTCCAAGTTTAAAGACAGAAAAAGTAATGTTGTCCTAAGTAACAAACTAATCTGAGTTAACTTAGGCAGGTAAGGAGGATTTTAAGGATATGGAGTTCTTCATAAAGCCTAAGGACAGGAATAAGGCTTCAGAAAGAACCGGAAGCAGGGCTCAGAAAGCTAATCAATCCCTCTCAGTTTCTCATCTCTGCTCCTATGTTCACATCTGCAACCTCTACTTTCTGGGCCGCATGACTGATGAAAGATGCCCACCACACAGCTCCCAAGCTTTGAGTCTATAGGCCTAACCATAGTGAGTGAGCTGCCCTCCTCTGGGAAAGTCCCAGGAAATGGACATGGAATGGCCAGGGTAGGAGATGTTGCCACCCCTGGTCTTGCTGCATGTGGCTGAGGCGAGAGAGGATATCAAGTTATACAAAATGGCTGGGGATTAAAGAAGGTTCCCCACAATCTAGGGAAGACCCTCCAAAGAGTATCCACTGCAGAAGAAAAGAAGCTGCAAAAATTCTGGGAACTAGAGAGTAGCAAAAAATAAGATTTTATAGTCTCATAATGAACAATGCAGGCCCTCTAAAACTTTTGACTTGAGGTAATATGTATTAGCATATGGGCAAATATCCTACACACCTTAGTAGACTATGAGAGCTTCAAAGTACTATTTGCCCTATTAGTCACATTTATTATGATGACCTATTATTCATACAAGTTTAAGTTATATTCAATATCATCTCTTTGGAAAGGAGAGATAATACCTATACTAATGGGACATTTGAGAAAGGACACTGATATACTGCTGATGGGAGTATAAACTGGTACAGCCTTTCTGGAAAGCAATTTAGCATTATATACAAAGTACCTTAAAAATATTCAGCAACTCGGGCACCTGGGTGGCTCAGTTGGTTAAGCGGCTGCCTTTGGCTCGGGTCATGATCCTGGAGTCCCGGGACTGAGTCCCGCATAGGGCTCCCTGCTCAGCAGGGAGTCTGCTTCTCCCTCTGACCCTCCCCCCCTCATGCTGTCTCTCTCTCATTTTCTCTCTCAAATAAACAAATAAATAAAATCTTTTAAAAAAATATTCAGCAACTCTATCTTTAGGAAATGATTCTATGAAAATAGTCCAAAACACATACAAAAATGTGTTTAACAAATATTCAAAACATTATTTATAATACTCAAACTGTGAAAATAAATGTCCAGTGATAAAGCAAAGGTTAAATAAACTCTGTCTAATCTATATTATAATCTGAAAAATAAACAATTTTAAATAACAAGAAAAAATATTCATGTCATAAATAGTGAAAAGGACTGCACAGATACATGAGAAATGCATATATATAAAATAATCTTGACTATATAAAAAATATGAATGGAAAAAGCTAGAAAAGGACTGTCACTGTTTGAGTTCCCCAGAAAGTACACTCTGAGATGGAGATCAGTACACAGGCAGTTTATCAGGAGTGCTCTTAGGATCTAAAGCTATAGGAGGAAGGGAAGAAAACATGGTTGGGCACAGGGAGAAGATGAACTACAATGCAGACCTAATAAAAACCTCAGTGAATTTCACACAGAGCTACAAAACTGAAATGGCACAATGAGGCTGGGTCTTCATACCCTGCATCAACTAGTCATTGGACACAGGCTGCCCTAAAAGAGAGTATTGGGCAAATGGCTCATTTAAGCTGAGGAAACTCCCAACAACCTTGCAGTAGCAAGAAAGATCTGGGCAGTATAACACAGTATCTACAACAGAAACTACATCCAAAAGTTACCATTTGTTGTCTTTGGAGAATAGTTCATTTATTTACTTTAAATTCCTTACTAGGGTCTTCTATATTTTCCAAATAAAAAATAAGTTATACTCAGTTCTTTAAGTTTTTATTTATTTAAGTAATCTCTACAACCCAATATGGGGCTCAAATTCATGACCCTGAGATCAAGAGTCCCTACTCCTCTGACTGAGCCAACCAGGTGCCCCAGTTAGAACCCTTTTTCTTATTGTTAAGATGTTATTTATTGGGGTGCCTGGGTGGCTCAGTTGGTTAAGCGACTGCCTTCGGCTCAGGTCATGATCCCAGGGTCCTGGGATCAAGCCCCGCATCGGGCTCCTGAGCAGGGAGCCCGCTTCTCCCTCTCCCTCTGCCGCCCCCACTGCTTGTGCTCTCCTGATCTCTCTCTGTCAAATAAATAAATAACATCTTTAAAAAAAAAGATGTTATTTATTTGAAAGAGAGAATGCACGCACAAGCAGGGGGAGGGGCAGAAGTAGAGGGAGAAGCAGGCTCCCTGCTGAGCAGGGAGCCCAAGGAGGGGCTTAATCCTGAGACCCTGCTATCACCACCTGAGCTGAAGGCAGACGCTTAACTGACTGAGCCATTCAGGTGCCCCAGCACTATTTTTAATAATAGATTTTAGAAAGATTTATATCCAATATACTTATAATATAAAAATAAATTTGCTTAATGGAAGTGACTTAGTATATAGAAAATTTAGGGGCACCTGGGTGGCTCAGATGGTTGAGCGTCTGCCTTCGGTTCTGGTCATGATCTCAGGGTCCTGGGACCGGGTTCCGCATCGGGCCCCCTGCTCAGCAGGCAGTCTGCTTCTCCCTCTCCCTCTGTGATCTCTCTAGTTCTCACTCTCTCTCTCAAATAAATAAATAAATAATCTTTGAAGAAAAAAAATTTATAGAAATATATATATGTTAGGTAAGGTTTGGTTAGTTTTAAAATTTAAGCAAATTCAAATTTATCTCTAAGACACATTGTTATTTAAAAAAAGCAAAAAACTTTTTCACAAACTGATTACTAGCCAAAATTAGTTTCCATCTTGCATGCCATACAACCAATAAAAATGTGAAAATTCTTGGGCGCCTGGGTGGCTCAGATGGTTAAGCGTCTGCCTTCAGCTCGGGTCATGATCCCAGGGTCCTGGGATCGAGTCCCGCATCGGGCTCCCTGCTCCTTGGGAGCCTGCTTCTCCCTCTGCCTCTCTCTCTCTCTCTCTCTCTCTCTCTCTGTCTCTCATGAATAAATAAATAAAATCTTTAAAAAAATCCATTAAAAAATGTGAAAATTCCAAAAATATTAGAAAAAAAGGAGTCCATCTTAAAAATGGAAAACGTTTTTTAGGGTTTACTTTACAACCACACACACATCTGCTGGGTTATACATCTTTGGAATGATTGATAAGATACCTGAAATAAAGTTTTTATAAATTATTATTTTACCTACCAGATGGTTCTTTTAAATGATTTAAAAGAAAGTTTATCTTAAGCCATCTGAAAAATTCCTGCATCTACATTAGATAAGTACTTATAAAATAGCTTACCAAATGAGTTCTGGTCCTAAATAAGATGAAGTAACTTGCATCAGAATAACATTCTCACTGAGAACAAGAAAGTTGGATAAGATGCAGACTAAAAGGGGCACCTGGGTGGCTCAGTCTGTTGAGCATCTGTCTTCGGCTCAAGTTGTGATCCCAGGGTCCCGGGATGGAGTCCCACAATGGGCTCCCTGCTCAGGGGCAGCCTGCTTCTCCCTCTGCCTACCACTCCCTGTGCTTATGCTCTGTCAAATAAATAAATAAAATCTTTTTAAAAACTTAAAAAATTTTTAAAATGCAGACTAAAGGTGTTGGAGAGCAACCAAAGAATCATGATTTGAGGGGCCAAGATCCCAGAGAAAAGGGAAATGCACCTAGATGAACCCTACATTTGCTACTACTCCTTTTCCCTCAGGCATTTGCCAATTCAACCTCTGGGGTGTGGAGGCTGAGCTCTGTGTGTTGACCCAGAACTTGTGGCAGTCTCACAAGTCTAAAAAGACAAAACTTGGCTGTACCAGAGTAGCCTTGAAACTCCAAGATTAGAGGGGGCCAGAATCTTGGAGAAAAAGAAGTAGTTGCTCACAATTTCCCTTTGGAGCATTTTGTCAGTTTCTAAATTGTAGATGTGCAGGAAAAGTGTGTGAGAAACCAAACAGAAAGCAACCAATAAGAAGCTAAACAGCTAATAGAAATTAAGGCACCACAAGTGGTAAGGAAACAAAAACTGGAGTTCGGGGCTAGGAGGGTAAAAAGGTTTGGGGAATATATATCACAGCTTTCATGTGATATCCTTAAAACATTATATGCTAAGATTAAAGACAAGCTGGAAACTGATTACCCTTACAAAGCCTGAAACAGTGAAACATTTTTTTTTAAGATTTTATTTATTTATTTGAGAGAGAGAGAATGAGAGATAGAGAGCACGAGAGGGAAGAGGCTCCGAGGGAGAAGCAGACTCCCTGATCAGCAGGGAGCCCGATGCGGGACTCGATCCCAGGACTCCAGGATCATGACCTGGGCCGAAGGCAGTCGCTTAACCAACTGAGCCACCCAGGCACCCAACAGTGAAACATCTTAATCCCGAACTGGACAAGGCCATCAGTCTGGCTGCCAGAAGAAAATTAAATCATTTCTTCAAGAAGATATCACCCAGAGCCTCTATAGTTTTTCATATAGAATATGCTTCACTACAAAATTAGTAGGCATACCAGGAAAAAAAAGACGAAATGACCAAAGACCAAGAGAATAGACAATAGGAAAGGATCCACCAGGGACCCAGATATTGCAGTGATCAAACAGAAACTTTAAGAGAACTCTGAAAACCAAGCTCATGGGGTGCCTGGATGGCTCATTCGTTAAGCATCCACCTTCAGCTCAGGTCATGATGCCGGGGTCCTGGGATCGAGCCCCCCATCAGGCTCCCTGCTCCACGGGAAGCCTGCTTCTCCCTCTCCCACTCTCCCTGCTTGTGTTCCCTCTCTCGCTGTGTCTCTCTCTCTATCAAATAAATAAATAAATAAATAAATAAATAAATAAATAAATAAAATCTTTAAAAAAAAAAGAAAAGAAAACCAAGCTCATAAATACAGAGAACAGACTGGTGATTGCCTCAGGGGAGGGAGGAATGATATGGGTGAATGGGATCAAAAGGTACAAGCTCACAGTTACAAAATAAATAAGTCATGGGGATGTAATGTACAGCACAGTGATTATAGTTAATAATATTATATTGCATATTTGAAAGTTGCTGAGAGTAGATCTTAAAAGTCCTCATCACAAGTAACAAATTGTAATTGTGCATGGTGATAGATGTTAACCACACTTACTGTGGTGATCATTTCCCAATATATACAAATACTGAATCATTATGTTGTACACATGAAACTAAATGTTATATGTCAATTATACCTCAACAAAAAAATGGGAACTATGTTTAATATATTTAAAGATGTGCAAATAGTTGATTATTTTTCCAAAGAACTTAAATATCTTTTAAAAAGGCAAGAACTTTTATTTTTTTTTAAAGATTTTATTTATTTATTTGAGAGAGACAGCAAGAGAGGGAACACAAGCAGGGGGAGTGGGAGAGGGAGAAGCAGACTCCCTGCTGGGCAAGGAGCCCGATGCGGGACTCGATCCCAGGACCCCGGGATCATGACCTGAGCCAAAAGCAGGCACTTAACAACTGAGCCACCCAGGTGCCCCAGCAAGCAGAACTTTTAGAACTGAACAATACAATAACTAAAGTTAAGAATTCAGTAGATGGACTAGAGGACTGACACAGCAGAAGAGAGGATTTGTGAAGTGAAAGGTCAACAGAAAATAACCATATTGAGCCAAAAACGGAAAAAGCAATAGAGAAAAGAGAATCAGAGACATATGGAATAAAGTGAAATGGTCTAACTTATATGTAGCTGAGTCCCAGAAAGACAGAGAGAATAGGACAGAACTAGTATCTGAGGAGATACGAGTTTCTAAATACTAGTTTCCAACAAAACAGATGAAAAACATTAAGCTAGAGCTAGAAGCTCTAAGGACCCATAAAAGACTAAATGAAAAGAAAACCATGTGTGGCTACGTCACAGTAAGTCCAAACAAACATAGAAAACTAAAAACAGAGAAACGCCGTAAAAGTATCCAGTGGCAGGTACAATGGGAGGATGACATGGCAAGTCTCAACAAATTTCAAAGAATGTACACAGATGTCATTTATAGCATTTAGTTTTGTTGTTGCTGCAGTGAAGTTTAAATTGTTTATATTCTTTTTCCTTTAAGGTTTGTCTTTCATTTGATGTTTAAGAAATACCAGCCGTAGACTAAGATTTATAAAGAATCACCTGTATTAAAATTAAACCCTAACGAAAAAGCATGTATAAAGATTTGATGAATCTCTACAATGTCTTGCTGGCTCAGGTACGTAGTCTGAAATTCGATAAAGCTTTTCACAGGTCAAATATCATCTAAGATTCATAAAAACAGTGGAGACACTATTGGATCTGAGACTCTGTGGGGCTGAGCCAGGAAAAGGCAAAACTGTAATGTAACTGAAATTGTTGTTAGGGGCCTGAAGTATTTCTTCCTTTATTTGCCCTTTTCAATACTAAAGCAGATTTTCCTTATCCCTAGCTCCAGATGTATCCCCTACCTACCTGTCTCATTCTCACTGAAGAAAGGACTGACACTTGTTCACCATAGACATTAAATATATTTATGCTCTCAAAATAACAATTTGCAAAAAATGCATCAGAATAGCTTTAGAAGAGACAATTCTGAGGCATTAAGGGGTTTTCTTTTTGTACCATTATTTTTAATTGTGGTAAAGTATACGTAACATAAAATTTACCACCTTCACCATTTTTAAAGTTGTATCTCAGTAGTATTAAGTACATTCACGTTGTTACACTATCATCACCATCACGCAGTCACAGAACTTTTTCATCTTCCAAAATCGAAACTCTGTGCCCATTAAACAAGAACTCTCCCTTTTCTCCCTCCCCTAAGCTGCCAACCACCATTTTACTTTCTGTCTCTATGAATTTGACTACTCTAGGTACCTTATGGAAGTGGAATCATATAGTATATATCATTTTGTGACTGGCTTAACTCATTTAGCATAATGTCCTCAACATTCAGCCATGTTGTAGCTTATGTTAAAATTTACTTCCTTTTTAAGGCTGAATAATATTCCATTGTGTGTGTGTGTGTGTGTGTGTGTGTGTGTGTGTGTGTGTGTGTACACATATATATATGTATCATGCATCTGTTAGTGGACACTGAGTAACTTACATCTTTTGGCTTTTATGAATAATGCTGCTATGAACATGGGTGTACAAATATCTCTCTGAGATCCTATTTTCAATTCCCTCGGTTATGTATCAAGTGGAATTAGTAGACTGTATGGTAATTCTACGTTTAATTTTTTTGAGGAGCTATCATACAGTTTTCCATAGCAGCCACACTAATTTACATTCTCATCAAGAGTGTATAAGGGTCCCAATTTCTTCACATCCTCTCCAACAACACTTGCTATTTCCTGGGTTTTTTTTTTCCTTCTTCTTCTTCTTTTTTTTTTTTTTTTTGACAGAGAGAGAGACACAAGCGAGAGAGGAAACACAGCACGGGGAGTGGGAGAGGGAGAAGCAGGCTTCCTGCCAAGGAGAGAGCCTGATGTGGGGCTTGATCCCAGGACTCTGGGATCATGACCTGAGCCAAAGGCAGATGTTTAACGACTGAGCCACCCAGGTGCCCCTGTTTTTGTTTTGATAATAAAGATCCTAATGGATGTGAGGTATTATATTAGTGTGGTTTTGATTTGCATTTCCATAATGATTAATAATGTTGAATTTTTTTTATGTGCTTACTGGTCATTTGTATATCTTTTTTGGAGAAATGTCTATTCAAATCCTTGCCTATTTTTTAATCAAATTGTTTGTTAGTTTATTGAGATGGGAGAGCTCTTTGTGGATTTTCTTTTATTTGTAGATCCTGTCAGCACCCTCCAAATCACACTGTATAGGCGGCCTTCCTCTTTCTCTCCCCACACCTGGAAAATGTGCTTAACTCAAAACTAACCTAAGATGCTAATTCCAACACTAAAAAAGGATCGGGAATGAGACCTCTCAGTTCTGAAAGCAGAGAACAATGCTTAGATAAATTATTTTAATACGTTATATATATTATATATACATATACACCATCAGACACCTTCTCTTAACTTGAAAAATGTTTCTTTGAAATATTTTCGTTTACATTACTTTTTTTTAAAGATTTTATTTATTTATTTGAGAGAGTGAGAATGAGAGAGAGAGAGAGAGAGAGAGAGAGAGCACATGAGAGGGGTAAGGGTCAGAGGGAGAAGCAGACTCCCTGCTGAGCAGGGAGCCCGATGTGGGACTCGATCCCGGGACTACAGGATCATGACCCGAGCCGAAGGCAGTCGCTTAACGACTGAGCCACCCAGGTGCCCTTTCGTTTACACTACTTAAAAAAAGAAAGAAAATATCTGTTTTCTCTAATTACAAAAGAAACATATACTGAATATAAAAATCTAAATATTATAGATATGGATAAATTAGAAAGTGAAAGTCTCCCATAATTACACCTCTAGAAATAACTGTTTTCAATAATCTACATAGTCTAGGATAAACTCTTCCAGAACACAGGCATATACACACACATCCATGCACATATACTGCATTTGCTATTTTTTACTTAACACTATATCCGGCACATCTATTCATGTCAATATGAAATGCTGTTATCTTTCCTTTTTTTAAGATTTAATTTATTTATTTCACAGAGAGACACAGCGCGAGAGGGAACACAAGCAGGGGGAGTGGGAGAGGGAGAAGCAGGGAGCCCTATGCGGGGCTCGATCCCAGGACCCTGGGACCATGACCCGAGCCGAAGGCAGACGCTTAACAACTGAGCCACCCAGGCACACCTGAAATGCTGTTATCTTTTATAATAGCAGTCAAGAAAGTATTTATGTATGTAAACTAAAACTGAATTTTTTTTTTTTAATTCACAGAACAGCATGGATTCTAGCAAGATCAAAAGCACGGAGTCTAATGCTGAACAAGAGAATGAGGGCGGAGTGGGAAGCCGAGCCTGTGGTTACTCTGTATCTCCTGTACATGAGGTCTAAATCTAACAGTACAGTGGCTCTGCCCACAGTGCTTGTACAAACTCTTTCTCACTCTGTACCAGAAATAACATCCTCTGGCCATGCTGCATCTACAGAAATGTGTGATCAATAAGGCCAGCCATTTCCAAACATCTAGTGAGAGAACAATGAAGCCACCAAGCTTGCTGGTCAATGTAAAAGACAGAAAAACGTGTATAAGAGGTTGCATGTGTCAGCCTCCATTTAAAGCATAATTCTCTCATTGTGCCACTGGTAGACAATATTTTGGCTCATTTATTTCCTCAGTTACACAAAGAGTTAGTGTTTTCTTTTATGATTAGCTTTAAAAAGATGCAAAAGAGGCACTGACTTGGGAGTCTCAGCAAATGATAAAAGCTCAGTGGAAAATGTCACTATCATGTTCATCTCATCGTATTTCTTAATCTTATCTTAATCTTAATCTCATCAAATTTTCTTAATCTTCTAATTACTTTTTTCCGCAGTTCTCTGTAGTTTCTCACATATATTTCCTTCCTTGCCTACCTCTACTTTAAGTGTTCACACCAAAAATCTTAACGCCACTAGATGATCTAAAATTTAGTAAAGCTGGGTGAAGCATCTCGTCGGTGTGGATTTACCATAAACTGCATGTAAAAGTTGAGAGACCAAATAGAACTGAACCCCAAAGATGAAGGGGCTTCTCATTTTTCTAGGCCTTCAGTGGCATTTTCTAGGCCTCAGCAGTGGCTACTGCTAGGGCTTCTCCTTTGTCTTTGAACGTCTTGTTCTCTTCTTACCCCCATTGAAATTCATGAATGCTGAACCTCAAGACACCTGAGGAACAAGCCAGGCTGGAAGACTGGTGTGGTCTCTACACACTCATCTTTTAATTGAAATCTCCCACCCACTCACCTTCACTCACACCCAGTTTTTACCTTCTTATTCAAACTTCAGTCCTTGCCTCTGTCATGTTCAGGATTCTAAGCCTGAGGAAAGCAAGACTTTGAAAAGCCATAGAAAATGTGGGAAAGGACTCAGGAGGTAGCCAGACAACCTAGAAATTATGACTAGGACTAGGTTATTTGATATTACCACCCATGTTTTGCAATGCCAGAAGATGTTTCACCTCTTGGATTCTTTCCCATGTTACCTGCATTTATTTTGTGTATAAATAACCCTGTACAGATTAGACAAATGTCTCCCAAATTTATGTTGACTTCATTCACATTATAAAAGCTATTACAACTTGTTTAAGTTGGGAAAGCTTTCAGCTACAAGGAACAGAAAAGTCTGAACTAGTAGCTTAAACTGGTAGGACTTTAATAATGTATGAAACAAGAAAGTCCAGAGAAGGTTTTCTCAGGGCTGTTCTGACAACTCGATAATATCATTAAGAACCCAGACTCTTCATCTTTCTGCTCTACCATCTCAGCTTGTTAAGTTCATTCTTAGGGATGTTGCCTCATGATTGCAACTTTGCTGCCACAACTCCATACCATAGTCTACATTTCAGAATGGAATAAAGAAAAGGATATGCATCCAAACTGTTCTCTTGCTTGTTCCTTCTACCAGAAAAGCAACTTTTTCCTTGTAGAGGCCCTCCAAAAGATTTCTGGTTATAACACATTAGCCAGAACTGAATTACACAGCTAGCTCTAACTTCCAACAAAAGTAAGAAAAAAAATTGGGTGGCTCAGTCGTTAAGCGTCTGCCTTCAGCTAAGGTCATGATCTCAGGGTCTTGGGATCAAGCCCCACATCTGGCTCCCTGCTCAGCGGGGAGCCTCCTTCTCCTTCTCCTCCCTGCTTGTGTTCTCTCTCGCTCTTTCTCTCTCTCAAATAAGTAAAATCTTAAAAAAAAAAAAAAGGTGAGAAAAGGGAATGTTTGTCTTGTAAACCTCTATATGGGCAAAAGAAAAGGGATTGGGACTGGCTTTTGAGATTCAACCAATAGTTTATGACATGTTTATATTATGCATAAAGTGCTAGTTACCCAGTTAATTACAACAGGGTGGAGGACCTTTAAGAGCCCTTATTTAGAATAAGTTTCTCTTTCCGGAAGAAAAAAAAGGTTGAGAATACTGATGGAGAAATTTAGAAGGGACTGGGATGAAAGCTACAGCCATGGCAGATGATGCTGACAATGTGGAGTTAGAGACAGGCTGTATGTGAAAGAGAATCGCTAGCCAAATCCTATTAGAATAAAGTGAAAATTGTAATAGTGTTCATAACTCATGTCTTGAAACCCTCCAAAATCATTAAGCGTATGAGGTGTAAGAGAGATGTATTAGGACTATTTTTTTTTTAAGCAAGTGAATTTTTACAAATCATTTAAAATAGACAAGTCAATAGGGGCACCTGTGTGGCTCACTCAGTTAAGCATCAGACTCTTGATTTCAGCTCAGATCATGATCTCAGGGTCGTGGGATGGAGCCCCACATCAGGCTCTGCACTGAGCATAGAACCTGGTTGGGATCCTCTCTCTCCTTCTCCCTCTGCCCCCCCCCACTCATGCTTTCAAAAAAGACAAGCCAATAATACCAGCTAAGAGTTAATATTCACAGACTCCATTATGATGTGCCAAGTAGTAAGCTAAGTGCTTTACACATATATGTGTGTGATTTACAAACCTCTCAGATGCCCTATGAGGTGAGTACATTCATTAATTTGCCAGGTCACACAGGAAGAAGCCCAGCCTAAAACAGGAGATCATGCTTTTAACCATGTCACATTATTATTTACCACTTTTTATTTGTTCTCAAGTATTTCCCATTCATTTTATGTACCTGTTATTTAATCATTCAGATTCATAAAGTTTAATTCTTTTTTTTTAGATCAAAACATTTATTTTTTTATGTTACAAAAACAAAAATAAATCCAAGCAGGTAATGAAATAACCATATTGTTTTAAGTGTCCCATCAGTTCAAGTGTAGGTTGCTTCGACTCTTCTTCTGGATGCTAAGCCGTCTCCACCTTGTAACCATGTTTCTCTAGTTCAGCTCATAACTGACTAGAGAAGTCATCCTTTATGTTGTCATCACCCCAATTATCCTCCCAGACATGTGCATCTTCATCTTCATCTAAACCAGCCCAGTCTTCCTCAGGGAACTCCTTGAACTCGTCGTCCTCCTCTAAGAGACCCAAGTCTACCCAACCTGCTTTTTCCCTAACATGGTGACCCTTGGCGCCAAAAACCTCTCAGGCCAAGATGAAAATTGAACTCTCACTTTTCTTCACTGAAGCCACCAACCCCACTGCCGCCTCTGAGCATAAAGTTTAACTCTTGTTTACACGATGTAAATAGTTTTTTCTCTATTTTCTTTTCATAGATCTGGTTCACACAAATCCCTGCATGGCAAAGTTGTTTCAATCACATTTTTCAAAAAACCTAAAAAATCAGGTATTCCAAGCAGATTTTGTAGCTAGTTTCAGAAATCTTAGATAAAAATTACAACTAACTTGAGAGAACAACCAACCAAAATAGACATCACAACACAAAGTACAAAGGACTAAAGCAGAAACATAACCATACATCTATATGCGAAGTGTTTGTTCTAATGCCTCCTCTGTTTCATCTACTCTGAGTTTCCTACCTCTACAGCACAATGGCCAATATTATTTGTAGATAAGTCATTGGTTCCCTGAGTTATAGGGCTGTTTCCCTTCCTAGGACAGAACCCTGTTTGCCCCACACATACACGGTAATACACATTCAGGTAATCATACCCAAATCTCCCAATCTCAAACCACCCTTTTTTTAGCCTTTCTTTTTCTTTTTCCTTTTTTTTTTTTACATTTTTGTTCCCTTTTTCTTTACATCTTTATTATTATGCTTCCAGAAACTGAGCTCCTAAACATGCATAAGATCCTGAGTATATTTTCAACACAAAATAAAATCCAGACCTTTTTATTTGTGAAAAAAAAAAAACATACATCATATGTTATATGTTAATTTCCTCTTATTCCCTTTTTACCTACTAAAATTATACGTAGATTAAACTTCCTAGTTTGCTTGAAGGCAGTGGCCTTGAAGGTTAGGTCATAAGACGAAAGCTTCCAATGTTGGGCTGGAAAACAAAGACAATCACAATATGGGAAAGGATCTTCCCACTTACCTCCTGACCTGTTTTCCCTAACTCTAGCTATCCCTGACCATTAATCCCTCTTTCCTTAACTATTTGGAAGATAAACAAACAAACAAATAAACAAAAAATCAAACCCCATAATGGCAAGATCAACTGAAGAAAACAGTGACGGGAGAACAAACATAGCCTCTTCTTCCTTACAATAACCCAGCAGGCAAGCTGACCTGGTATTTACCACCCTACTTGTACACAAAAATTTTTACTTGCTAGGTCAACTGTATTTAAACTAAAATATGACAACTATAAATAAAATAATAAAATGGAGACCATTCTTAGATTCTGACTAAGCCAAAGTTCATGGGGTTGCTCTCTTGAAAACTGTTACTGAAGTCAGAGAGCCTCAAGAGAAAATAAGAAAAAAATCACTACATGGCCTGAATGATTCATATTGAAATCAGAAACATCAGATGAGGACTATAAGATGCATCAATAGCTTAAAATGATCTCGCGTGAACAATTTGTGCCATTCTCCTTCTCTAGTCCTTGGAAAGAAAAAAAAAGCTCTAAAGTCTTTTAAAGAGACTGTTATTCCACTAATTATTTGAGACAGTTTCTGTTTCACTGGAATTAATTAACATGACCCTTCTTCTTTAAGCTCTAGCTGCATCAGATGTCACTGTGCCATGGCAGGAAGAATGAAAACCAAAAGAATGGAGTTGACTAAAGTGAAAAGCATGCACAAAAGCATCCGGTGCTCTGCTTGAGACTGTGTTGGTCTATATATTGACCACATTCTGAATAAACTCAATCTATGTAATTTCATAGTTATAAAACCTTAACTGCTACCCAAAAGAAGACATTTTCAAGTTGGAATAATAAAGAGTGGTACTAATCCATCTATTTCACACACATATTTTAAAATAATTTTGCCTCTACTCATTCAGATTTATTAAATTTCACCATAGTCCATGACAATTACCTTACCTTTTTTCAGGAAAAAACAACCAATAGACAAGCAAGCCAAATAAGAATACAGGAGATGACTAACCTTATGAACATAATTATTTTAAGAATCTAGAATTTAATTTAAGAATTTAAGAATCCATATACAGAATGGTACAGATCACAACCAAGTCTTACAGATTTGTTAAACTGCTACTGACTTAAATGTTCCCATCACTTAGATTTTCATCAACTCAGATTACACATCCCAGTTCTTACTCTAACCAGTTAAGCTGCACACTACAGGTTTTGTCCAGATCCTTCTTAAACACACCACATTGGAGGCTCAGAAAGAGCCTCTAGCTCCAAAGACAAAACAGATCTCAAACTCCAGTGGGCAGTGATAGAAGAAGAAAGTCTGCATGGTCCACAGATTATTCTAAGACTAAGGCACTGCTACTGACACAGACTTAGAAAACCCTTGGGCCCCACAACATGCCACCTCTGCCCCAGGGGACTGGATTATCTCAAGAACTGGGCCCCTAAGGATCCTTAGCTAATATCCCAAACATTTAAGGTAGAAGCTCATTATAAGAAACATTTTATTACAGTATTTGTAAACCAAGGGGGCTTAACTGAAATACATTATCCAAAAGACTCCTTTTCAGAGCTTTAAAGAGATCAATCTAAAGTCTCAGAGATTATTTCCCACATTACTTCTCTTGATTTAGTAAATGTGTTTTTTCTTGAATAAAAACCTCTGCTTTATTTCTTCTCCCTTAGCCTAAGTCAACATTATCATTTCTACAGCCAGTTTCTGAGTAACCAGGCTATCCTGCTATTAAATATGGATGTAGAGGCTTGACAAATCCTGAGTGGCTTTTAGTAGTCAGGGATAGTCTCCTTGATTAGCAAGAAAAAGCAAGTATATTAATGTGTAGATTACACTACAATTCATCCCACCTAGATATGGCTTCCAAAATACTGGCAGAGAAAGGGATCCACTGTCCTCTCACGCTGGAGCTAACCTACAGCTTGATTCACCTGGTCCACTAGTTAATAACCTTGATCTGTCTACGTCTATAGTCTAGAGAATTTCCTTCTAGTGGGCTGTTGTGGTTGGCACACTCCGAGATTTCAAACATTTAAGAATTTATTCCTGGGGCGCCTGGGTGGCTCAGTCATTAAGCGTCTGCCTTCGGCTCAGGTCGTGATCCCAGAGTCCTGGGATCTAGCCCCGCATCCGGCTCCCTGCTCGGCGGGAAGCCTGCTTCTCCCTCTCCCTCTCATCCTGTTTGTGTTCCCTCTCTCGCTGTGTCTCTGTCAAATAAATAAATAAAATCTTAAACAAAAAAAAATTTATTCCTGAGTGCTTTGATATTCCTGTGGGTTTTGTTTTGTTTTTTAGTCCTTTTAAACTCTTATAATAAGAATAATCCTCTTGGGCGCCTGGGTGGCTCAGCTGGTTAAGCGACTGCCTTCGGCTCAGGTCATGATCCTGAAGTCCTGGGATTGAGTCCCACTTCGGGCTCCCTGCTCAGCAGGGGGTCTGCTTCTCCCTCTGACCCTCTTCCCTCTCGTGCTCTCTACCTCTCATTCTCTCTCCCTCAAATAAATAAATAAAATCTTTTAAAAAAAAAGAATAATCCTCTTAACATTGATATGATAATCACCAAGTTTTTATACCAATATTGTTATGTAGAAAAATGGGATGTTCTGTTAATTATAGTCAAATTCATTAACTACTAAAATTGATTTCTTTTTAAAGGAACACACAAAGGCTTTTGGTTCTCTTCAATTTAAATGTAAACTGTCAAAAAGTTGGAACTTACCATAGTGGACTGGTTGACTAACATACGACTGACTCATGCAATATAACACTCTGAATCCATTAAAAAGATACTGTAAAAAAATATGTATTGGCATGGGAAAACGTTCATAATATACTACTTAGAGAAAAAAATCTTGCTACAAAATAGTATGCACAAAATAAACCATTCTGTTGGAGAAAATATACATAGGAAAAAAAGTAGAAGGACATACATCCAAATACTAAGAATATGTGAGGACAGTGAGATTACATGCAATTCTTTCTTTTGTATTTATGAATTTTCCAAGGATCTGCACTGAATATTTATTATTTTTGTAGTTTTTTTAAAAGACTTTTTGAAAAGGAAAATAGTTCCCACAGTAATTTTGCAAGTCATTTCTTACACTATTTCACATCTATTATTAGTAAAGGTAATGGAACATCTTTCACCATAGAAGATTCTCAATTTAGTTTTAATGTAAGAGAGGCAGTTTTTCCAGTTGCCTTTAAAAATAGCAAAAAGATTTACTGGGTCACTTCCATATGCTAGGTTTTCTCACATATTCTATTAAAAGTGAAACATTAAGGATAGCCAGGGGGAAAATGGCCCACAATGTATCTACAGTAATATAGTCTTATAATTTTAAAAAGACTCACCACCACCACCACCACCACTGAACAAATAGTTTAAATCAGCTAACTTTTACTGTGCATTTATTAGGTGGGGGATTCTGGTAAGAGGGAAATATGGTAGACAAAGTCCAAAGTCAGGCAAAGCTCAAATATTGGCTCAAGCAGCAAGGTTGGTTCTATGTTCCAGAATGGAATTCCACAGACCACCTGCATCAAAATCCTTTAGGGCATTGGTTAAAAAATGCAGATTCCTGGGACTTCCAAACCTACTGACTCAGTCTCTGAAAGCAAACTCAGTAATTTTTTTTTTTCTTAAAGATTTCTTATTGGGGCGGGGGGAGCAGAGGGTATGAGAGAGAGAGAAACTCAAGCAGACTCCCTGCTGAGCATGGAGCCCAACTCAGGGCTCCATCCCACAACCCTGAGATCATGACCTGAGCAGAAATCAAGAGTCTGATGCTTAACTGACTGAGCCACCCAGGCGCCCCTCAGAAATTTACATTTTAAAAAGCATTCCAGATGATTGCTACATATAAAGTCTGGGAAACCCATGTTGTGAAAGATCAAGCCAAGAGACTAGGGTTAGAAAAAGATCAAGGGGTGCCTGGGTGGCTCAGTTGTTAAGTGTCTGCCTTTGGCTCAGGTCATGATCCCAGGGTCCTGGGATTGAGCCCCACATTGGGCTCCCTGCTCAGCGGGAAACCTGCTTCTCCCTCTCCCACTCTCCCTGCTTGTATTCCCTCTCTCGCTGTGTCTCTCTCTGTCAAATAAATAAATAAGATCTTTAAAAAAGAAAAAGATCAAGAGTCTTAAATGTGAAGATAAGGAATGAGTTGATTCTACAGTAGATAAATAGGGCAGGGGAGGAGGGGCTGGGGACCAGCCAGAGTTTTTTAAGCTGGAGAGCAGCATGTTAAGAGCTGTGTTTTCCAATGGTACTTTAACGCCGAGTTCATTCATTCATTCAATCATGGAGGTGTTACTTACTATGTACTAAATACTAGTCTAGATGCTAGGTCAAAAAACATGAAAACCACTGAATCACACACTTTAAATGAATGAATTGTAATGTATGTGAATGATATCTCAATGAAGTTGTTACTAAAACAAAACAAATGTGATATTTCCCCTGTCCTCAGGAGATAAACATCTGCAATGCAGTGTTGTGTCAGGACAGATGTAGACAGAGCGTTCTTATAAGAACACTCAGGAACATCTTAGACAGACTAGGATCTGAAAGACATAATTCATGAACAAACAGTGGAGAAATCCAGCCAAGGGGAATGCTGCAAAGCAGGAAGAAGGCAACCTGGAGAGCTCTTGACTTAAAGTGAAGACCTGAATGCCAGGAGGGAAAATGAGACAGGAGGCAGGCCCAGGGTGAAGGCAGATCAGGAAAAGCCCAGTGTATCATGGCCTCACTACTCAAGGTGTGGTCCTCAATCTAGCAGCACTGGTTTCACATGGAAGTTGTTAGAAAGTCTTGGGGCCCCATCACAGACCTACATCAGAACCTCCATTTTAACAAGATTCCTAGGTGATTTCAGATGGACACCAAAGTTTGGAAAGCACTACATTAACATATTTATTCTCAAGACAATATCCTATAGGGAATCACTGAGGAATTTCAAGTCAGAGAGTGGCATGATCAGGTATGTTCCTTACATGAAGATCACTCTGGTAACAGAACAAAAAACAGATTACAGGAGGTAAGACCCAAAATTGCTCTGGATGCTGTTACAGGATCCAAGAAAGAAGGCTCCAAACAAAGTAAGGACGGTACCAGGAAATGGTAAGTGATTGGGGGGCAGGGGCAGTTGGCTAAAGGGGGCGTAAATCAAGACAATTTCTAACTTTCTGTTTGGGTACATGGATGGATGTTGATGCCATTCACCAGACAGGGAATACAAATAGTAACAATTATAGTGGCTAACTTTTCTCAAATGTGAACCAGGCATTATTCTAAGTGCTATGCATGAACTATATCACTTAATCCTCTTAACTCTATTAAGTTGCTATTACTATTATACCATCCTATAGATGAGGAAAATAAGACACAAAGAAGTAAAGTGGAATGAAGAGGAAGGGAGGAGACGACAGGTTCAATGTTGAATATGCTAGGTTTGAGGTGCCTGTAAAGATATCCATAGGCAGGGGGCGCCTGGGTGGCTCAGTCAGTCGTTAAGCGTCTGCCTTCCGCTCAGGTCATGATCCCAGGGTCCTGGGATCTAACCCCGCATCAGGCTCCCTGCTCAGTGGGAAGCCTGCTTCTCCCTCTCCCTCTCCCACTCCCCCTGCTTGTGTTCCCTCTCTCGCTGTTTCTCTCTCTCTCTGTCAAATAAATAAATAAAATCTTAAAAAAAAAAAAAAAAAAAGACGTCCATAGGCAGCTGTTGCAGGGATTTAGGTGTAAGAACAAGTAGGCTGGAAACAGAGATTTGGAAGTCATCAGCACAGGTTCATACCTAACTTTTCAGGAGCAGATCAGGCCACAGTGGGAAGGAATGTAGGTTAAGGACAGAACCTAGGAGCACCAATATCCAGGAGGTTATAAGACGTAGCTGAGTTTATGAAGAAGACAAAGTGGCCCTAGAGAAAGAACAATAGCTACAACCAAACAGCAACAATAAAAAGAGGCAACAGTTAAGTCTGCATTATGCATCAGTTGCCATTCTAAGCATTTTTATATATATTAAAAAATTTAGTCATCATTAAAACCACATGAGGTAGGTATTATTATCCCCATTAAAAAAATGAGGAAATTGAGGGACGCCTGGGTGGCTCTGCTGGTTAAGTAGCTGCCTTTGGCTCAGGTCATGATCTCTGGGTCCTGGGATCGAGTCCCGCATCCGGCTCCCTGCTCAGCAGGGAACCTGCTTCTCCCTCTGCCTGCCACTCCCCCTGCTTGTGCTCTCTCTCTCTGACAAATAAATAAATAAAATCTTAAAAAAAAAAAAAAAAAAAGAGGAAATTGAGGCACAGGAAAGTTAAGTAGCTTGGTTAAGGTCACACGGAAAGTGAAGAGTGAATCCAGGATTCAAACCAGAATTCAAATGCTAACTATAGAGTCCATGCTTGACTGCTGTGATACATTGCCTCTCTCTCAGGCACTGGGAGAGGTGGAAGCCAAGGAAGCAAACAGTTGTAACCAAGTTCTCAGAATAGCATCTGGTCCACAGTGAGACCTCGGTAAATACTAACCGTTATTATTTGATCATCATATGCCTTGCATTTATGCAAGCCATGGTTTTTAGAAGAAAACAAATGACAACTAAAGAAGGTAAAAATCAAGGTTTTCGTGGAGGAAGAAAGCAAAGAAACTTCCAACTTCTACTGGGTTTCCTAAAGCTTCAATACCTAAGTTTCCACACCATCAACTTTCAGCCACATTTGTGGCTACCAGTCCTTAAGCACAGCTGCTATACACAGCAATGACCCAGAGGCCTCCCAAACCCACAAATACCTTCTGAGTGCTATAAAGATTCCATTCAGGGTGCTATCTTTAACACTGGGTGTATTTTGCTCCATTCTACTTGTTTGACAGCAGGTAGGTCTCTCAGGTTCTTGACTATCCACTGAAAACAAGTTCATTCTCTGACCACTCGCGACAAATAGTAATTTGTTCTAGTTAGAACAAATAGTAATTTGTTCTAGTAAGTTGTCTACAATAAAATGATAACATATTTTCAGGTTAAAATTATACCTTGTTTATACTCTTAAGACAATAGCTTCATGGTTTGTTTGTTTGTTTAATTCTTTCTAATTCAATAATTCTGTCTGGCCCAGATTCCCCCCAAATCAAGGAGAAACAATGAATAAGAGCAACAATGAGGAAAATGGTCAGGAAAAGGAAATAGTTTAGATTTCTAAAAGGTTAGGTTTTTGAAATAAATTTATATATTTCTATCTAAGAGGATTTCTCAAAACACAATAAAGGCACTGGATGGCAGAAAGCATCTCACATAAGTGGGACATCTGGTCATCCTAGCCCTGAAGCAATGTACATAAAAAATGCTATTTTTAAAAGGAAATAAATGTGAATACCCTACCCTGCATAAATGTAAATGTCAACACTTGTCAGAGAGACTTGGAATACGAAATTGACTAAAACCGACTAATTCAAAGATTTATGTACAAAGATGCTCACCATAGTACCTATCTTATAATAGTGAAAATGCCCAGCAGTAAATAAATTATGGTACATCCAGGTGACAGAATATTATCCAGCCACTAAAAACATTCTCAATGAATATTTAATGATATAAAAATTCTCACAATATATATTAAGTTTAAAAAATCATAAAAAGTACCATATGAATACAGATGAAAGACTTAGGGAAGTAAATTAATAATTAACAATTATTATCTCTAGGTGGTATTAATTTTTAATTTTCTTCTTTTATATGTTTCTGTATTTTCCAAATTATGAGATGTATGATTTCTATAAGCAGAAAAAAAATTACTGAAAAGTTATTTTTTAAAAGTTTTTTCCAATAAATTTCTCCTTCTATTTTTAACTCTTTTTCTTACCCTAGTCTAAGCCTTAAGGTCTAGGACAGAGGTTCTCAAGTGTGGCAGAGGGGAGCGGGATTTGCTCCCCGCCCCGCCCCCAGGGGATATTTGGCAATGTCTGTAGAAAATATGAATTGGTTTTTACAACTGGGGGTAAGGGATGTTACTGGATCTAGCAGATAAAGGTTAGGGATTTGACTAAAAATCCTACAATACACAGGACAAGCCCACAGAAAGGAAGGATTATCTAGCCTACTACGGCAATAGTGCAGAGGTTGAGAAATCTTGGTTTAAGATGAAAAAAATTAGTATGAACAGGAAGAGTGAGTTAAAATACAATATTAACTCTAGTGAGTTTAACTTTTCACTTCTATAATAAGATATATAGAGAGAGCGCGAGCTATCTATCTATATATATTCTGAATTGATAAACATTTAATCCAGGTTTTGACCCAAATTCCTTATTAAAAATGTCCTGATTTTATGAAAAACATCTCCAGGACTTCTGCTCCCAGCGTGAGCATGATGCTTGTCAAATTAGAAGTAAGATTTTTCTCAGCTTGAGCATGTAGAGACCAATTCTGGATAAAAGTTTTTTTAAGGACTGCTACAAAAATATTTTTTAAAGTGAGATGGTATCCTTAAAGAAATAGCTGGTCACCTTAATTGTATATATTCCAGTATGGTAAAATGAAAAACTAAGTTCTAACTAGTCTAGACTAAAGGGAGTTTAACACAAAAATGTTTAATAGTTTAAAACATATAGATACTCCCATACACAGAAAATAATTTATGTAAACTCATCAGAAATTACTCCCTATTGTGATGTCGGATTCAGGGAGTGGTAACAAAGCAAAAGTACAACAACAGATGGGGCGCCTGGGTGGCTCAGTCGGTTAAGCGGCTGCCTTCGGCTCAGGTCATGATCCCAGGAGGGTCCTGGGATCAAGTCCCACATCCAGCTCCCCGCTCAGCGGAGAGCCTGCTTCTCCCTCTCCCTCTGCCTACTTGTGCTCTCTATCTATCTGTCAAATAAATAAATAAAATCTAAAAAAAAAAAAAAAGCACAACAGAGCTTTAGGGTGAGTAGATTAAATAAAGGAGTAGGGATGTCTAGGAGCATACGACAGGGTAGAAGGCAAGAGAGCAGAAAAAGAACACTGGAAGTGAATCAAACGGGAATAACAAATTTTACAACTTATCTGTTGATGAAAATGGGGGAAGAGAATAATGTATTCAAGCAAAAATATGAAGGAAATGAGGGGAAATAAAACACTGAGGAAATATGGCAGAAAAAGTTCAGAAGGAAAGGTGACATAGGGTTCATAAGCTCCTGATTAAGACTAAATGAAAAATACTTTTCAAATCTTCCATCTCTGATATGATTTCAGTAACATTTGCTTATATGGATTCTCCATGACTTTTTTTTTTAATTCAAAATGATTCTATCAGGGAAAGCTATCCAATGTCCTTCTGGTCATGCAAAATCCTCCCATTCTTCTGCTTAAAGATCAGAAGAGGAGGGGCAGAATTCAATCGCTTTGTATTTTGGGTAACTTATTCATAGTGGATATTAACTATTCTTTCTGATGCGCAACAGCTTTCAGCCACCCCACCAGGTCTGAGTGGAGCTATCAATCATGACGTCCTGTCCTCCACCTGGTCTTTGAGATGAGCATGACTTGACTATGCATATAGTATTCTCCCCCACCCCCTCCCCCACCCCACCTACACAGAACAGTGAAAGGAGAGGGCACATGACTCCTAGCAAGGGCAACCAGAATTCTTTTACCAGACTTCCTCCAGACCCAGAACTAGAAGGTCATGTGGTCTGCAGGTGCCACTGATCATCTTTTTCACCATGAAAAGAGCTGTCATGTGGATGAAACCAACGGCAGACAGCACAATTTGACATTAGAGCCGGTGACAGAGAGCCTCAGAGACCAGGTTCTAGCCTTGAATCCATGGACCTGGGCGTTCAGGTCATAGAAGCAAATAAAATCCTTTTTAGCTTTGAGTTGTGTTTCTGTTACTTCCAACTAAAACAGCTCTGGCTGGTAAACTGTGTAACACTGTCAAAGAGATGTCTGTTAAGTTGTTATCTCAGAACTATGATGTATGAATTATCCAGACCCTCTTTATTTATCTACTACATCTTAGCTGTCATAACTTGAGATAATAAGTTTCATAAATATAAACTTAATGTTTAAAGAAGAAATTCATTTTAAATGACACATTTATTTCAAGATCTAACAAGTATCCCTACAGAGATTTGATGTTACAAATTTCTCTTAGTCTTGACGTTAAATACTTCATCGATTTCCACCTTCATCTTTCTAAATTAAAGAACTCTGCCTTTCTAATCTACCTTCTTTACTGCCACAGTCATTTTATTTTTCCCATTCTGAAATTCCTCTAGTTTCAGTGTGTTTTTATTAAGAGGTAGAAACCCCAACCACCCACACAGGATTTCTGGCCAGGAAAATGCAAAGGTGTTTTTGTTTTGTTTTCTGTTTTGTCTGTTTTGTTTTTAAAGGAGATAGTTTGGGATGCCTGGGTGGCTCAGTCGGTTAAGCGTCTGCCTTCGGGTCCGGTCATGATCCCAGGGTCCTGGGATCAAGTCCCACATCGGGCTCCCTGCTCGGCGGGGAGCCTGCTTCTCCCTCTGCCTGCTCTGCCTGCCCCTTCCCCTGTTTCTGCACACGCTCTCTCTCTCTCTCTGACAAATAAATAAATAAAAATCTTTAAAAATAAATAAATAAATAAAGGAGATAGTTTATTGACCCCATTGCAAAAAGGGAGCGGAAGGCAGGATAGCAAAGGAGAGGCTGTCTGCCGGAAAATGCCAGTTTCTGTATGAGTGACTAAGGAAAGACAAAACTTGTCTTATTAGTGTCCGGCCTCCCTCCAGTTCAGCAATGTGCTCATGTTTTTGGCCATAGCAGCATATCGGGCCAAAGGACGTAGAGAGGTGGTCCTCATGAACACTTAGAAATGGATAATGTACTTCTCTCTTGATTTCAGCCAAGTCTGGAGCCATTATTTTGAAACCAAAACATAATCACACCATCCCTAAGTTCCACAACTGGCAAAAAGCCTCTATTGTACAAGGAAATGTTTAACGCTAACAATTGCTGGTTTAGGGGACTTCCAGCTGAGGAGGGCTTAGAAGAGAAATGGAGAAGGTCCGAGGCATGAAGAAGCCAGGGATAAGTTTCTGCAGTATAAAAATCCGTTATCACCACAAACCAAGACTGACATTACAACCAAGGTAGATGGAACAGGACAACCATTAAAAGGCAAAATTGACCAAAGGGCATTTTAGCACACTAAGGACCTAAGGACCCAAGGCATCAAAGACAGACACCATCGATAAAGGTAAAGGGGTAAGTGTGTGAAGTAAAGATTAAATATACCACCTAAGCTCCTCTGCCATCCACTCCCACCTCCCACTGAGTGACACCCCAGCTCAGTCCTCTATATTAAGTATCTCTAGTGGTTGGACTAAGGTGAA